>NC_137817.1:47781143-47786143 GCF_963921795.1 Nannobrachium achirus
ATTCATGCTCACCATACAGTCTCTCCGAGTACAGTATCTGTGTGTGTGTGTGTGTGTGTGTGTGTGTGTGTGTGTGTGTGTGTGTGTGTGTGTGTGTGTGTGTGTGTGTGTGTGTGTGTGTGTGTGTTGAAATAATGCTTGTGCAGAGCAAGAACACGAGTGACATCTTTACCGGCATGAACAAGCACATGTACACACACATTTGTATGCGTGTACAGTATCTGTGCGTGCGTGTATCTGTGCGTGGCTATATTCTATTGAGACTAAATATGAGGTGGAACCATGAGGTAAAGTGGTACTAAAATTGGAACAATACAGAGAAGATTACGATTGATTACGATTGACTCTACATGGTTCTCATCGTGGTTCTCTAATATTCTCTCTGTATCGTTCTAATCTTAGCCCAAAGACAGCGCACAGTTGCCAACAAAGGGCATTTTGGTATTGCATCTAAAACGAGTGGTTGTTTAGGCTAAAACCTGTATAAAACCGTATTATGGACCAATATTTATATAAAATATATATTTTGAAAAGCATGGTGGGGCCCCTTTAATAACTGAGCATGTAAAACTTTACATTTGCTGGTCCATTTTACACAGTTTTGTCCACAGACCAAAAAGCTGTGTTTTGTGTGCTTGCAATGTGTGACAGGAGAGTGCATGTGTACAATTCATCTGTGACAGTCTGTGTTTAATGTGCCTCTGTGGAGCTTTTTGTTTTGTTTTGCCCATTATGTGCCCAGTCTGCCCACACAGCCCATCAACAGAGCCACAAAACAGCCTCTCTGATCAGCTTGTTATCTATTCTACAGTACTACACAGTGTCATGTCATGCAGGGGTGGAATGTAACTAAAGTACTGTACATTAAAAGGGAATACCACTAATTTTCAACATTGAACTATGTCATTAATATACCTTAGAATTGTTGTGTGGAAATAAGAAAACATCCCCCCCCCCCACCCCCACCCCCATCTGTGTTGCCTAGAACTAGAGGATTGATTGTGTGATCAGTGACATCACAAAGATGTACTCTTTGGCTCGCAGAGTACATCATCTTCATGCCCAAAATGATATGTATTTGGCCGCGGACCCCACCTCCATCTGAAATTGTTTCGTGCAAAGGGGCGTCCGTGAAGATTTATGTTAAAAAGATGTACAAGCTTGCAACGCGGCACAAAGTGACGTTCTGTGAGCTTGTGTATCTGCTATTTTTGAGAACCACCGTTCTAAACCAATATTCTAAATCCTGAGAGTTTTCTGAAAAACCTATGTTTCTCTATCCATCCATCTTCAACTGCTTATCCGGAATCCGGTTGCAGGGGGTAAAAGTTCTGACAGAGATTTCCAGTCATTCCAGGGCAACATTAACAACTTCCTCCTGGGCGGTCCCAGGCCAGTGTGGAGATGTAATCCCCTCACCTTGTCCTTTATCAGCTTCGGGGTCTCCTCCCAGTGGGACGTGCAGCGAAGACCTCCCTAGGGAGACTCTCAGGAGCTATCCGTACTATAGATTGCTGACCTAAGCTGGCTCCTTTCCAAGTCGAGGAGCAGTGGTTCTACCCCGAGTCTCTCACGGATGACTGAACTTATCTTATTATCTTATTCTTTCGGTCAGGGACCCACACTTCATGACCATAGACGAGAGTAGGACCAAAGATATAGTTGAAATCTAAAGTGACACAGATTCTGAAGTACTTTGTTTTACTTCACTTGAGTATATATTTTAAATAATTTTATACTACTTCATCTCAGAGGCATTTATTGCACCTTTTCCTCAGCAGCTTTAGTTACTATTATATTGTAGATTCATATTATTTATACCAGCCTCCCTAATCGGGAGATAAGCCACCGTCACGTCGCATACACAAACCTTAGAAGGCAATCGTAGCCAATCAGGAGGGAATATGGGAAATGGGACAGATCCATGTTGATGATGACATGACTTTAGAGATACTGTGTACCGCTTTGTGTGATTTTAGGGCAAAATCTGTAGGAGCAGTGTCCAAAAATGCCTGATAATGGCGCTAGAAGAGGGCAATGTGATAAATCGGAGGCTGTGATTTGCCAGCCAAGGAGTGTATGTGCAAAGTTTGGCATGGATTGGGACAACGGTGGCGGAGATAAGAGTAGGGGAAAAAGTGTGATGTGACAGACAGACGGAGGGACTGACTGACTGACGGAGGGACAGCTGGTGGAGCTGATAAAGTACATTGTATCGCCACACATTACAGTAAGTCGTTAAAACCAGTCCATCTGTACCAGCATTAAAGTAATGATGAACACATGAATGCATGACTAATTACAATCCAATAATATTGATTGCTAAGAGGACCATATGCTGCATAATGAGTAGGCTACTTTTACATTTGGTACAATGATGTAAAGATTTTGATGTAACCTCACATCACCAGACTTTCCACCACGGAGTTGGTTCTAAACAAGCCGTGTGGGAAAAAAGTGGTTCGGGTGGTTGGTTCCGGTTGGCCAGTGGTGGAAAAAGTACTCACATGTTTTGTCTGTGTGTGTGTGCATGGGTGTATACTCACACATTCACAGACACCACCCACTGAGCACTAGTCTGAAATTGGTCTAAAAGTGAACATCTTTTAGACATCTAAGCTTAGATTAGACATTGATTAGACGTCTATATATAGGCCGTCTATAGAAAGGACAACTCCTCCCTAAATCACTTCTAGGCTAATTTTCCTACTTATGTTGATCCCAAAAAAGTTACTAGTTGTCATTACAAACACATCCATGCCTTGGTTGTCCCACACAAGCCACCACAATCACATAAATAATGTTTTGGGGTGAGCATATGGCACAAGTGCCAATCAAAGTGACTGCACTGGCCAATCACAGGGCATCTTTTCCGGGACTTGGCAAAACACATAACAGCATAACATCTGTTTAGCAGAGTGTGATGGCTTGTGTGGGACAACGATGGCATGGATGTTTTTTTTTTGTAATGACAACTAGTATCACATTCATGAAAAATAAAAACACTTTTGACCACAACAAATAGTGTAAAAGCGATAGGCTTATAGGCTCCACCCTACGCTATGAGAGCTGCTGGGTTCTTCTTCTTTTTTGGATCAATATGTGTAGGAAAATGAGCCTAGAAGTGATTTAGAGAGGAGTTGTCCTTTAAGCTATATACATAATAGTTGAAATAACGTCTAATAGACAAATAGACAGTCTACTCTATACCGGTATATACAGCCGTTTAAATAACGTCTTATCAACAACTAATCTAAGCTTAGACGTTCACTTTTAGACCAATTTTAGACTAGTGCTCAGTGGGCAGTGCACACGTGTGTATTATGCGCACGTGTGCACATGGCGTCTGTGAGTGTGTGAGTATACGTGTTTGTTGTGTAGTATGTGTGCTTGTGTGCGCAACACGTACACACACATTTGTCCACATGTGTACATCTGTGTGCGTGCGTGTGTATGTGAATACACAACAAAGTTTAATGAGGCAATTATAGCTCACCACACCTCCGTACATCATGTGATATACATACTTCTTGATCAGAGAGAGAGACACACACACAGAGAGAGTGAGTTAGTGTTTGTGTGTGTGTGTGTGTGTGTGTGTGTGTGTGTGTGTGTGTGTGTGTGTGTGTGTGCGCGCGCGTGCGTGTGCGTGTGCGTGTGCGTGTGAGTGAGAGAGAGAGAGAGAGAGAGAGAGAGATACCAACACACAGACAGACAGAGAGACAGACAGAGAAGTCTCGCTTGTAGATCTGCTATTTCTGGCGCTCAACACAGTGGTATACAACGAGGCATGCAGTAAATCAGGCATTATCTGCTCTGCTGCTAATTGGCTATGACCTACATGCAGGGGGAGGAGGAATTAGTTAGATCTAAAGCCATACAGCCTGCATGGCAGCAGGCAACGCAGAGAAAAGAGCAGCTCGCAATTAGCGAGTACGCCAAAGTGGCAAGTGTTGATTTGATCTGATCTGATGCTGTGTCAAATAACATCTAGATCACTACACCACTACACAGAAGAATCCTCAGAGCTGATTTTTGGAGCGGTGCAAGCGCTCCCAATAGACAGGTATGTCCGTGGGTGGCTATGTGGCTGGCTGGCTGGCTGGCTGGCTGGCTGGCTATGTCTGTAGCCTGGCAATACCTTGAGTGGCCACACAAGTTAAAGGAGGGGCGCTGTTGTGCAGGCACACACACACACACACACACACACACACACACACACACACACACACACACACACACACACACACACACACACACACACACACACACACACACACACACACACACACAGACAGGGTATAGCTGCTCAGATTCACCGCTCCACTTCGAACCGAGGTTTGATTTTTTAACTCTGCAAACCGAATGGACTGTACACCATAGCTCGCGTTACGAATGGTTATTACCATTCGTAACTGTTACTGTATAGTTAACCATTCGTAACTGTTACTGTATAGTTAAATCAATGCCCTGGGTATATTACAGTGCAAGGATCATGGCTTTCAGTTATGTGATATCTATGCCAACTGTGTATGACCATAATTCGCCATGTACAGTGCCACAGATTTGTCAGATTTGTGATAGGAGTGTTCTGCCATTGTCCAGTTCTGCAACAAATCTCTGAACAACATTCAGTTCTGGACTGAATGAACAAGACACTGTAATAAAGGTGTGAGTTTAGAAGTGTAGGATAATGCTGCATTTCCAACGAGACCACATTTGGAGTGTGCTGTTGTGTTGCTCTCCATGTGCAGTGGAAGCTACAGTATAGCCACACACATGATGAGAGAATACAGAAGAGCATGTCTTTAAGTTGATCCCAACATATCAATTCGTTTGATTTTGTTTTGCAATGACAACGTCTCCGATCAAACAATGAAGTTACAGAGACAAAATAGCTTGTATACCAAGAAATACAGTAGGAATTTCTATTGTATTCTGCTTTATTCTATTCTACTACACCCTACTCCACTCTATTCTATTGTCTATTCTCTGTTGTT
>NC_137817.1:47793643-48016143 GCF_963921795.1 Nannobrachium achirus
AATGGAATCGGCGGGAGCTTAACGCTCTGCATGGTAATGAGGTGCACTGTATTTAGCCTGTCTTACACTCCCACCCCACCCCCATCGGACCAGCACTTTACCCTGATTTTGATTTTGTTTTCTTCCCTTTGTTTTCCCGCCCACCACTCAGCTTCTAGCCATTACTCGCTGGCAAATCTAACGCTTAATTTATAGTCAGGCACACAACGGTGTTTCACACAGAAGATATCAGATCTACAGATCTCACAAGCGTTGCTTTTGAACTTTTAGATCAGCTATTTTTGGCTATATAGCGACGCCGGGGTATACGATGAAATATGAATTCTGGCTTAGCGAACGGCCCATTTGTCCTGGGGTGTCGTGGGGACAACCGGACGCCCCCGGTCTGTGGCGGAGCGGCGATCGATAACGCAGCTGCTCATCTTCCCCCGCTGCCTCTCTCTCTCTCTCTCTCTCTCTCTCTCTCTCTCTCTCTCTCTCTCTCTCTCTCTCTCTCTCTCCTCCTCCTCCTCTCTTTGTGGCATCGTATCTCTCTCCTTCTCTGTCATCCGCTCTTTTTCTATTTTTCTCGTTCTTTCCCTCCCTCTCTTCATCCGCCCCCCCTCTCTCTCTCATCTCTCTATCATCCCTCTCTCTCTCTCCCCCACCCACCTCGGTGTCTCTTTCTCGCTCTCTCTTTGGTGATTGGACAGAATGAGAGGTGGAGGGTCCTCTAATGATATTGAGTGTGAGGTTTAACCCTTCTATACATCGTTGTCGGGTGGAAACCTTGTATGTCCAAAACCTTAATTATTTTTTTAACCATTTAAAATAGTGAAAATAGCCAATCTTTTTTTTTTTTTTCACTACTTTTGTGCAACACTTTTGTATGATGAAGTAGGGCCTTTAATTTACCAAAACACATACACAATTGAAACTTGGAGATAGGTTTCTGTCTGACTGTGACGTATAGCTCTTATGTTCACCTGCTATACTCTGGTCAGGAGGACGCAGCCAGTGTGTGACTGTGTGTGTGTGTGTGTGTGTGTGTGTGTGTGTGTGTGTGTGTGTGTGTGTGTGTGTGTGTGTGTGTGTGTGTGTGTGTGTGTGTGGAAGAATACCTGAGCATGGTGAACGACCCAAAACGTAGGAAAGCATTGACTAGGTAAAGACTCAGTTAAAACAGCCTTGCAATAGAGAAAGGCATGCAGCTAAAACTGACAGACCCCACTTCCAAGGGAAGACAGACTATGCACACAATGCACACAAAATGTGGTGTAAACAGAACCCTTTCTAACCACCTGACTACTACTGTATACCAAGACATCAGAGACACATACTTCCCACAGATTACATACACCCAAAGTGTGTTTGAAAACATGGCCAACGTCAAAAAACGTGTGCACTGTTGCGATAAAAGAAGGTCAGCCAATTGGATTCAACCACCCGAAGGACTACAAACCATTGAGTGTCTGTAGCTACTGAGTAGACATCTAGACCAGAGGTTCTCAAACCTTTTTGACCCCATCCAAAGATGAATGTCATTGAGACAAGAAGTGAGAGTACTCTGACATTGGGGTAATCTGGTGAGATTGATATGTGCAACTGTGTTTCATCTGTGTAGCAGTGATAGTTGACATTATGGTGCTGTGCTCCTTGGGGGCACAGGTCTCTGCCAAGGTTATTGTGGACCAACAAAGTTCTAAAGCATTTTGTTCAAAATGGCCCACTCCTGCTAACCTACTCCCATACTACCCACTCTGTCTCAACTGGATCTGATACAAGATCACCTAGGGAGACAGATAACGGTCTTTCAGCCAGGTCATTGTCGACCCCCTAGTCATTGTTAACCCTTTCAGCCTCTGTTTGTCTGTATTGTTGTGATGGTACAGGCTTTGTGTCGTCAGAAAAAACTGCCTTTCCAAGGTTCTTTGAGGTGGAAACACTGAACAGCCTCAGCTCAGCTCTATGCTCTTCTATGGAATGTTGCTGTGTCAGGGGAGCTGCCTGGGACACAAAGCAGCCACTGCTGGTCAGGTACTGTACAAAAGGAAGGCTTCAGCCAGGTAGGAAGTCAGTTCACCCACAGCCACAGCAGCAGCAAGAGTAGCAGCAGCAGCAACAGCAGCTGAACAACTCCCACACAAAGATGACTACCGGCATGAACATGATGGGCAAGATCATCTTCTACGAGGACAGGAACTTCCAGGGCCGCTCCTACGAGTGCATGAGCGACTGCTCTGACATGTCCTCCTACATGAACAGGTGCCAGTCCTGCAGGGTGGAGAGGGGCTGCTTCATGGTGTACGACCGCACCAACTACATGGGCAACCAGTACTTCATGAGGAGGGGCGAGTACTCCGACTACATGAGCATGATGGGCATGAGGGACACCATCAGGTCCTGCCGCATGATCCCCATGCACAGGGGCAACTACAGGATGAAGATCTACGAGAGGGAGAACTTCAGTGGAACGATGAACGAGATCATGGACGACTGCGATAACATCATGGACCGTTACCAGATGAGCAACTGCATGTCCTGCAACGTGATGGACGGCCACTGGCTGATGTACGAGCAGCCCCAATACAGAGGCAGGATGATGTACATGAGGCCTGGCGAGTACAGGAGCTTCATGAACATGGGCATGAACCAGGGCATGAGGTTCATGAGCATGAAGCGCATCATGGATTCCTACTACTAGTTTAAATATCAGGAGATGAACTCATCCTAATAAAGTTGTTTTAATGTGGAAACAAAAAGAACGGATTATGATGCATTTATTTCTGTGACAACATTTATCACACAAACTACATGACCCCTTGCGCCCCTATTCTGGGCATGTCATAGGCAAACATTCTGTTAAAATAGCCCATCTACAAGATCACAGCACGTCGCAAGCTTGTACATCTGCTATTTTGTCATTATGTGAAAGTAAGGCACTAATCTCCCAACGTGTCCGTCATCCACAAGCTGCTTAGACAGTAATGAGCTAACGCACAGAGGCAGCTAGCAGGTGAAAAGGCAAACACTGTAACCTACCACCTCACTAATGAGACCACAACACTCTCTCTCTCTCTCACACACACACACACACACACACACACACACACACACACACACACACACACACACACACACACACACACACACACACACACACACACTATAAACAGGTTGTTTATAGTGTTATAGTGTTAATGTTTTTGTAAATTAATGCCCTGGCCTATACTTGATCATACTACAGCCGGCCGGTACCCAAAAGCATCAAAAGTATAGCAGATTGGCAAACACTGTAACCTACCATATCACTATCTCTCTCTCTCTCTCACACACACACACACGCACACTATAAACAGGTTGTTCAGTAAAAGTCATTACATTGCCAAAACGTTTAGTATTTATTTTATTCAATTTTTTTTGTAAATTAATGCCCTGGCCTATCATACTACAGCCGGCCGGCACCCAAAAGCATCAAAAGTAGCAGATCGGCATGCTCGAAACACGGCGCAAAGCGAGCACGTTTTGAGCTTGTAGATCTGTGAAAAAGGCAAACACTGTAACCTACCATATCACTATCTCTCTCTCACGCACACACTCACGCACGCACGCACGCAGGCACGCACGCACGCACGCACGCACGCACACACACACACACACACACACACACACACACACACACACACACACACACACAGGATGTTATGTAAGGGCCATTACGTTGCTGTAGCTTTCTATATTTTAATACTTTTTGTATGTTTTTTTTTAATGAATGCCTTGCCCTACTTGATCATCATACGAACTACAGCATCACAAAAAACAGATCTGCAAGCTCAAAACAAATGCACATTTGAGCGTTTGAGGTTGAGTGGCAGCAGTGGTTCAGGGGTAGAGTGGCCGTATAGCTGGATGGGAACGGTGAGGTTCCCAGTTTGATCCCGGTCTCCCCCACAGTTAGCGTCAAAGTGTCCTTGAATGAGATGCTGAACCCCTAATTGCTTCCGATGAGCATGTTGGTGCCTTGCATGGTTTCCTCCGCCATCGCTGTGTGAATGTGAGGGTGAATGGGTGAATGTAATGCATTCAGCTATGTGAAGTGCTTTGGAACAAAAAAAAAAGTGCTATATAAATGCACCTTACCATTTGTAGATCTGCTATTTGCGGATTTTGGATTCTATAAAGTAACAGTTTCGGACATATGAGGTTTCCACCTGACGCAAAACAATTACCTGTTCAAAACAAAAACAAACAGAAAACACCCAGTAAAGCTAATTTGGCAGCCTGTATTGTGCTGAGATACACAGACGAACGCAGTGCAAAAGCTACAGCACTGCAAGCCTCCACATTACACGTAAGCAGTTTTTCTATAGGAGGGCATGTGGCAGCGGAATCTCTACACGAACGCCCCCCTCAGCACAGCACAGCCTTCAAGAGAGCTATAGGGCGAGAGTGCATGAGACAGAGAGAGAGAAATAGAAAGTCGAGATGACAAACGGAGAGAGAAAGACAGAGAGGGAGAGAGAGCCAGAACGAGGGAGGGAGAAAATGAGAGATAAGGAGAAATAGAGAGGTTCACAACAACAGTATTGCAGCATTAGCAGAGCCTGAGGAGGCGGTAAGCGGCTCAATAGACAAAAACCCACGTAATCCTTACAGTCACTGAGACCAGCACAAGGAATAAAAGTGAACGGAAAACATGCCATTTTGAAGTCTACTGTACTGTACTTTGTAGTAGTTGATTTGATTCAGTCAGTCCACACGCACACACACACGCACGCATATGCACACACACACTCGCGCGCACGATATGTAAGGGATCATGATTCTTTCACAGGTTTTTTTTATCCACCTATGTTCTCTCGTGGTCTCTGGAGGCCTGAATTATTTATCTTACATGAAGAATGGAACAGGGAGGAATGAACATGCACGCTCGCACACACGCACGCACGCACGCACGCACGCACACTATTCACACTATTCATACTATGCACACATACTCACATCATCTCAGTCTTCACACTAGTAATACACAGTTCTGGCGCTTGTGCATGCACATGTATACACTTGCACACACACAATCACATGCTAACATTGGTCTGAAGCACTCTAGCTTAATGCAAACATAAAGATTGGTTTCTATATTAGGACCACTGTTAGAGAGACGCAAGGGACAGAAATGTGAGTGAGAGACATGTAGAGAGAGAGAGACTAAGGAAAAGAGTGGGGGACTGAGAGAGAGAGAAGTGGAGCAGGGATCCAACAGTGTTCCCATCAGTAGAATTACATGTAGTCATACACATCAATAAGATGGTCTGTCCTTTCCTTTAACATTTAGTTTTAATTCATATAGGCTAAACGTATAAATATACAGTTCATACCAATAAGACGCCCAAAGGGCAAGGTCGTGCTGAGCCAACAGAGACTGACAGAATATGTCCATATATGGGCATTCCCAGATAGGCCTATGGGGTATATTTTCTGCCATACTAAACCCTAAACCCCATAACTTCTTTGCCTTTTTTTACTATTTTGAAAAACATTTTGAAATGCTTCAAAAAGCCGATTTACATCGACACGTTGTGAGCTTGTAGATCATGCTATTTGAATAGTAAATAGTAAAAAAAAAAAAGGCAAAGAAGTTTAGGTGTTTAGGGTTTAGCTTGGCGAAAATAGGGCCCATGGGCGATCACATCAGGGATATGGGCCTAAAATGGACAAGGACAGAATTAATTTGCAAGTGTGGTTGCCGTGGCGCGAGTCACACTTTTTGCGAATGTCTGTATGGAGCGTGACATGAGGCGTGACTGACGTGACTGACGCACATGAGCTGCAGGTTTTCATAATAAATGTAATCGACCGTCACAATCAAAGACATTTCTTGTGCACGTAAGCCATGAAGCCAGATCGATTAACCCTTAATATCTTTTGACATTTAGTGAATTCATAATCTCAGATCCTGTTCTGTCTGTCTCATACACTCCTAGACTAAGCAGAACTGAGTTCTGCTAGTCTGTCTTTCCTCTCTCTGATAACTAGACTGTCTCCCTCTGTGTTCCGCTCAGCTTTCCAACTGTCTTTATAGTTGCTACGTTTTATTAGCTCTCCTACACTCTGTCTCTTCTACACTGTCTTTAGTATTTAAGTTGTTATAATAAGGGTAATAATAATAATAATAAGGGTAATAATAATAAACTATATTTATGAAGCACTTTTCGAAAACAATGTTTACAAAGTGCTTTACAGTTTCAAGATAAAAACAAAATATGCATAAATATCGCCACCTCAAATACAAAAAGGTATAGGCTACAGCAGTGGTTCCCAAAACAGTGGGTCAGCTCAGGACCCATTTGAGGGTCACGGACCAATTTTTATGGGTTACGACATTTTCTTTTCCTACAAAAAAAAAAAAAAAAGTATATATATATATATATATATATATATATATATATATATAATTTATTTATATATATTTAATTTTTTCAAAGGAAATTCCCCTCCCCAAATTTGTTTTTAATACATTTTAAAACAAACAAAAAAACACATCTAAGAAAGTCCATAAGTGTAAAATAAATATATTTAAGAAGTAGTGAAAATAGCCAATCTACAAGGCTCATAACGCGGTAAGAAGAGAAGTTCCCAGGTCCCGGGCAAATGTAAAATGTCTCTTTTGGGTCTCGAGTTAAAAGGTTTGGGAACCACTGGGCTACAGAGTCCCGAAAGGGGCCACCCCTGGCCTATTCTCACGCATGGATTGGCTCCACCAGCTCACCGGCTCTCAACTCACTCTCAATCACCAATCTCACCTGTCCTCACTCACCACTCATCAGTGGCCTGTTATATATTATGCAGCCTACGGTTTAGTTCTGTTTAGCAGCAGCAGCAGCAACAAATCCACCTGAGAGCCAGCTGTCCTGGACTCTTAGCAGACCTTGGTTATGCGTCACTGAAGTGAGTTAATTTGGTTCATGATTGTGTTGCACTTCATTGGTTATTTGTAATAAATGTAATGAATGATACAGTTCACCTGTTTGCCTTGAACATCTATAGAGAGGATTGTGAGTAGGGCTGTCACAATTATTACATAATCGTCTAATCGCAATTATTATTCGACAAACACAATTAAATTGTTAATCGCAATTATTTGAGTGACAGTTAATCGTCATGTAAAATGTCATAATCGTGACAGCCCTAATTGTGTGCAATGTGCAGCGCACACATGTTGTACTTGTTGTAGTAATCAAGGAAATGCACTAAGTTAAAGGGATATTCCACTTTCAAAAAAAACGTTTTGTCATTTTATCGTCTAATCAGGCTTTTATGAACACCCTGAACAGTTTTTAATTTGCTTGATTCAATATTTAGATATTTGATGTAAATGTTATCAGGCCCTCCAGGCCCAGTTCCTCTCCACATACACACCCATTGTAACTTCAAACTCTATTTTAACCATGATAGATTCATTAAAAACAACCATTATTTTTTCTAGTGACTCATAATACCCTCCTAATACGTGAGCAGGCTGTGTTTTTCGATAACTTTTTTCATTTATTTTTAATTTTGTTTTGTATTTAATTTTTCTCATTTTCCCAAATAATTATTAAAAATAAATGAAAAAGGTTATTGAGACGGCCTGCTCACGTATTAGGAGGGTAGTATGAGTAACCAGAAAAAATAATGGGTGTTTTTAATGAATCTATCACGGTTAAAATTAAGTTTGAAGTTGCAATGGGTGTGTATGGGGAGAGACCCTGGGCCTGGAGGGCCTGATAACATTTACATCAAATATCTAAATATTGAATCAAGCAAATAAAAAACTGTTCAGGGTGTTCATAAAAGCCTGATTAGACGATAAAATGACCAAAAGTCTTTTTGAAAGTGAAATATCCCTTTAAACTAGAATTCTGGACTACCCATGTTCTTACCTTTAATCTGATGTTATAATATCCCAGATAATATTTGGTGGTCACTGGTCAATTGGTAAATCACTTATTTAAAGGAGTAGTTCCCCCCCCCCCCCAAAATGACTTTTTTTCTATTGATTACTCATGCCATGGAGACTTGAGTCCAATAATATATTTTGTATTTTTCCTAAGACAATTCTTAAGACAAAAATCTGATTATAGTAAATCTACCCCATTGATTCCGGACAGGGACCCAAATGCATGTGGGTCCCCATTAATGGATTTATTATTGTCTTAGGAATGCGACGAAAACCTATAAATATTAAGTCTCCATGGCATGAGTAATCAATAGAAAGTCATTTTGGGGGTGAACTAGGCCTACTCCTTTCACCTAGAGCATATTATACAATGTTTGTTTGGTGTTTAGTAGTCTAGTGGTTCTCAACCTTTTTACACCAAGTACCACCTCAGAAAATGTCTCTCTCCAAGTACCACACCATAACTGGTAGCCGGGGAGCCACTGGGCCAAAATGAGAGAGGACCTGTGATGTCATGACATACTCCAAATTTTTGTTTGTCCTATTAATTTGGTCAATAAGGTACACAGAATGAGAGGCCTGCTCTGCCGGAAATCCTGCGAAAAAAAGTTTCCCATTGACTTCACTATACTGGAAAAAAACACACCAAAAAAAGTAGCATGTGAGGGGTCAAACTAAGGGTTCTTCATGATTCTGAATCCATTGCAAGCATTTGTTTTGCATGAAAAACATTCCTTGGGCTAGATTTCAGCCTCTCAAACCTGTGAAAAGTGATGAGTCATCACTTTTCACCGTTATTTTGGTCCGTTTTCTAGCCCAAGGAATGTTTTTCATGCAAAACAAATTCTTGCAATGGATTCAGAATCATCAAGAATCCCTAGTTTGACCCCTCACATGCTACTTAAAGCATATTTTTTTGGTGTGTTTCTTTCCTTTATATTGAAGTCGATGGAGTGAATATACAAATGGCCATAACTTTTTTTCGCAGGATTTCCGGCAGAGCATGCCTCTCATTCTGTGGACCTTGATGACCAAATTAATAGAAAAAACAAAAATTAAAAGTATGTCATGACATCACAGGTAACATCCTATTCTTTGAGCTTTTGGGCCTGTGGCTCCCCGGCTATGGTGTTAAAATACAGGTGTGTAGCCTACCCCATCCTATTCAGCTATGCACAGTTAACACAGGAGGCATATTTATTCCTTGAATTAATGGAGATTTTGTATTGTATTTATTTATTTACTTATGCATTCCTAAACCAATAATTTGATGACCGGGTCATTGGCCAGATGTGTTTAGATTTAGCTTTAGTAAGTCTGTGAACTTCCCTGTGCAAACTGCGCTGACATAGCCGCTTATCATACTGCAGTCCGTCTAATCGGCTGCACAACTGAGTAGCCTATTTCTAATGTGATTAATCTGTTCTCATATCTTCTATTAGCAGCTAGGTGTGCTGTCATGATCATTTTAACACAGTTGAAGAGCCCATTTCAACCAACTGCTTGGTCAGAAGAACTAATATTTTCATTCACTTATTATTTCTTTGGTGGGGAGACTGCTCTGCACCACCAGAGGGCTCAAGTACCACCAGTGGTGCTAGTATAGTCGGGGATATCTTCAGAAATAGTGTCATATCCTGGAATAAATTCCTTACCAAAAAAAATCTTCACCAATGTGTTTGTAAAGGTGTCTAGTAACACATCTCACAAAGACTGAAATGCAGTTTCCCTAGGAGAATCCTTGACAGCTGCTGAAAGTTGAAGTCCCATTAAATTAACTAAACAGGATAAAACACACCAAAATAAATATGCTTTAAGTAGCATGTGAGGGGTCAAACTAGGGTTTTTTTCATGATTCTGAATCCATTGCAAGCATTTATTTTGCACAAAAAACATTCCTTGGGCAAAAAAAAAGGCCTCACAACACTATGGTTTAGTGATTAGTCATCACTTTTCACAGATTTGTGGGAGCCCCTTCACCCCAAGGAATGTTTTGTGTGCAAAACAATTGCTCGCAATGGATTCAGAATCATGAAAAAACCCTAGTTTGACCCCTCACATTCTACTTAAAGCATATTTATTTTGGTGTGTTTTATCCTGTAGTTAAGTTAATGGGACCCCAACTTTCAGCACCTGTCACGGATTCTCCTACGGAAACTGAATTTCAGTCTTTGTGGGATGCGTTACTAGATACCTTTACAAACACATTGGAGAAGATCATTTTTGGTAAGGAATTTATTCCAGAACTTTTTAAGATATCCCCCAACTAGTAGGCCTTCCACAGGTTGAGAACCACTGCTAGTGTATTTAGTGGTAGGCCTACCCAATCCTCAGAGTGCTAGTCGTTATTGAACCTAATTGTTGTCTATTAAATGTTGTTGAATTGTATAATAATTATGCATTTCTGTCTTTCATAGTAAAAACCATGAAGCCTCATCAACTCCCTTGCTCAAATCTCCAGATGCTCATGTGTGCAACGGAACAATAAACGGAACTTGCACTTTGTCCATGCCTTCTTACCCATGTACCATGGTGATGTTGAATATCCTGTGAGCTTAGAAATCTACCTTACACAGTGTGGGGTAATAATCAAACATTTCTATTGGTTTCCTATTCAACCAAAACTAATAGTAGCAGCTTATGCTGTCTTACTGTATATTTCCTTTAACTTTAACTTAAATCATAACCTGTCTAAACTGAACTTTTACCCTAACGTTACAGATACATGCCTAACCTTAAATGGCTATTTCACTTTTCAAACATGTTTGGGTCAGACATAAAAGAGCATCCCAGTTGCTGGATTCAGTATTTAGATATTTGATATTCATCTGATCAGACGTGCCTGTTTCTATACAAACCCATTGTAACTTCAAACTATATATATATATATATATATATATATTTTTTTTTTATAATTTTTATCCCACAATTTTGTAACCCATTTTTTCACCCAGTGCTAATTGCCTATGTAATCCTGGGCTCTGCTCTCCCTCTGCCGCGCCTGGGGAGACAACGGACTGACCTCATGCTTCCTTCTATGCATGAGGAGTCCAAGTTGCTTCTTTTCACCTGACAGTGGAGATTTCCCTGGTTTGGACGTAGCGCGTGGAAGGAACACGTTATTCCAACCAGTTCCTTTCCCCTCCATCAGGCGCCCCGGCTGGCCAGGGGGAGGCATTATTGAACTTCAAACTATATTTTAACCATGATATTCATTGAAAAGGCCTGTCCTCATTTCTGACTGATCTTGTATTGTCCTTCTAATGTGTGAAGAGACTGTCTTTCTTCAATTACTTTTTCAATCATAATTTTTGGGGGAAAATTAAAAGTGTTCAGTCTTTCACATATTGGGTCAATATCAGTCATAAATGAGGACAAATGAATGAAAAAAGTAATTGAAAAAACACGCCCCACTCATTAGGACAATATCAGTCACCAGAAATGAGGACTGTTTTCATCTATCATGGTTAAAATAGAGTTTGAAGTTGCAATGGGTTTGCATAGGAAGGTGGCATGTCTGATCAAATTAATATCTAAATACTGAATCAAGCAACTTAAACTGCCTGGGTCGAAAGTTGAAACACAAAGGCCTGAGTAGATGTCAAAATGACCCAAAACATGTTTGAAAGTGAAATTTCCCTTAACCTAACCTTCAACAGATGCATGCTACCACCACACCTTGTCACAAAAAGGGACCATGCCAACTGGACATGCTCATCAAGAGTGCATGCTTGATTTATTTGTATTTTTATTCATGATACATTTGTTTAACTTTTCTACATCGATTCTGTATTCTATGAATAAAAGATTTGATAACAAAAGTGCATGCTTGATGGGTGGTGTGGACACAAGTGACAAACAACAGACTTAATAGTTGCAAGAAGAGAATTACCAACAATTCACAATCTCTCCACCTTAGCTCTGCTGTGGAACCTAAAAGTTGACTGTCATTATGTTTGCCAGGAAACACACCTGTAGCCACTGATTGGAGCCAAATTGGGCAAAACCAACTCCTTGTCTATGGAAAAGGTTTTGAATGTCAAAAGGGGGACACTGGACCCTAAATGTGTCGAAGAGGGACACTGGCTAACCTTAACGGGCTATTTCAGTTAAGATATATAGCCTAAATGAAATGTACATAATGTATTTGTGCTGATTTGATTCTAGAGAACAAGTGACATATTGTAGATCACCCTTGTTTGGTCTGTCTGGTGGGAGTGGCCATGGGGTATATAAAGGGTGAGCTGATATTGACCTGACAGTAGTATGCTGTCTGCCTGCTGAGGTGCGCAGGAGCTGGCACGGGCATGGTCTTCAAGAAGGTATCTGGTAGCCTCTTTTGTTTGTGCCACTTTATAACATATGGGGGAAATAAACAATATTAAAATCTGCCAAACTGTGTACCTTGCAATCATTTTATTATGTGTGGTGAGGGGTGTGACTCAATGATGCATGCTAACTGACAGACACAAAATCCTAACCCTTAAAGATACAGTACTGTCCAATCCTAACATCAAAAGTGGCAGATGTACAAGCTCGGTGAGCTTGCCTTGTAGTCGGATCTGCAATTTTCACTATAATGTGGTTAAACTGACAACAGATAACAGATACATAAAGCATAACCTTAAAGCTGCACTATGCAACATTCCTGTTCTACACTGGATTTGAACCTGGTTCTACAGGTACTGCTGAAGTGCTGATATTTTGACCACTGAGTTACCGGAGGACCCCTGCTTGGTCAGGGGAGAAATTACATTTTGACCTTCCAGAAGCACCAGGCACGTGCATACACATAGACATCAAAGGGGGCTTGAGCCCCTGCCCTTTTATCTGTAGAAATCCAGGCCATTACGCCACATCTCCAGTATTGACTTGGTTATGCTTAGTTCAGTGTGGTTTTACACACCACCAATGATTGACCAGTTTCAATAGCATACTTTGTTGATTACTTCTGATGCAGTAATGGTCTTTTTTCCCCCTTTTTGGGGGGTATTAAAAATAAATGCAGGGACCTGACCCACAGGTTGAGAACCACGTATTGCTTTAACCTTTTGATACCACCGGGGAAATTCAGTTTTCAGCTTCAACCAGCTGCCTACCGTAAGTGGTCAGACTCAATAGCAGGAAAAATAAATTAAGTGACTTGCTCAGAGACGCATTGCTGGGGCAGGGAATTGCACCTAGGAAACTTTGGTTTCCCATACTGCTGGCTGCCCCTGTTAGAATCCCCACTGCTGCCCAGTGTTGCCAACTCCCCAGTAACGGATGTAGCTAGTGGCTCTCCCAGAAGTAGCTAGAAGTCGCTAGGGGAGGGGTGCACGCGCGCTGCGCGCACGTGCACACAAAAGCGCGTGCACGTGAACAGATGCGCGTGCGCGTTTCTAGGGTAATAATTCGAGTTTATGTATCTTTTTTGCACGCCTGCAGTACCAGTAGAGAGAAAGAGATGCAGCGTGCACGTTTGTGTGTCACTGAGGAGCAGGCAAGCAGCAAATGGAGGCAGAGAGAGGGAAAAGGAAGGAAAAATAGGGTTTTATCTCTGGCTCCTGTAAATAATATGTGTCGCCAAATCAGCAGAAAAAGTAGCCAGATTTGTCTCTAGAAGCTTTTCACAAATTAAGTCTCTAGGGGGGTCTGGAAAGTAGCTAAATATAGCGACAAATCCTCTAGGTTGGCAACACTGCTGCTGCCACCTGACCTCACATAGCCACTCCCACAGAGGGCATTGTGCTGATTAGTTTCACCTGTGCTTATTATGTTTGACAGTCTGCACCTGTTTTAAGCTCTGTGTTTGCAGGTTGGCTTCGCTCATACCAGAGTTCTCTTGTCTAGGTTAGATTCAGTCTAGACAGCACTATTTTTTGACTATTTAGTATTCTTGAATTCTTTGATCACCATTTTGTAAATTTTGCCTTCTACTTTAAATAAAGTATTACTGTTAAATCTGTCAAATCAAGGCATAATGTTTCAAAATGATCAGCTAATTAAGGACCTCACAGCGCAATTAAAGGAGCTAACCCTGGCTATAAAAGCCAGACCGACACACACCTCTGCTGCTCCAGCTGTTAGTTCACCAGCAGCTCACCCTGCACCCTCTAAAGCCAGTAAGTCTCTGCGGGACAAACAGGACATCCAGCAGTCACCCTTTGAAGGGACTCGCCTGGCCATGTACGGTGTGAAGCTTGGGCGATCCCAACGACAGCGACTGCCTCCGCTGGCCATCACCGCAAAGACCTTTGTGCCCAGCAGCACCAAACAGTCCCGCTGCCCCGCACCACAGGGGCGCCCGGCACCCCACCTGAAACCTCAGCAGCCCTCCCTCCCAGCCCTCTGCCAGACCGCTCGCCAGCCGTCCCTGCCGGCACACTCCATGACAACTCAGCGCCCCTCTAGCGTTTTCCATCCACTGCCAATGGGCACACGACCCTGGTCCCACATCTCACTAGACTTTGTGACGGGTCTCCCATCCTCCGGGGGCTCCACTGCCATCCTGGTTGTGGTGGACCAGTTCTCCAAGGCGGCCCATTTCATCCCGGTGCGCAAGCTTCCGTCGGCCGAGGAGACCGCAGAGCTGGTCATCCAGCATGTCTTCCGTCTCCACGGCATCCCCCAGGACGTGCTGCTGCACCGGGGAACCCAGTTCACGTCTGGGTTTTGGAAGGCCTTCTGTTCCCTTCTGGGCATGTCGCTGGGAAACCATCCTCAGTCTAATGCCCAGAAGGAACGTGTTAACCAGGACCTTGAGACCGTGCTGAGGTGCTGTGTGTCGTCCAATCCCTCCTCCTGGAGCCAGCACCTGACATGGGTGGAGTATGCGCACAACTCCCTGCGCTGTTCCGCCACGGGTCTCTCGCCCTTCGAAATCCAGTATGGCTACCAGCCTCCCATTTTCCCCGAGCAGGAGAGTAAGGTGGGCGTTCCGGACGCCCAGATATTCTTTCGCCGTTGCCATCAAGCCTGGAGAAAGGCCCAAAAAGCCCTGCGTGGTTCCTCCCCCAAGGCCCGAACAGCCCCGCGGGGCAAGGTAATTATAGTTGATACATTTTTAATTGGTTTCCTTTTTTTTTATTGGTTTAAAAAAATAAGTGGGTTTCCTAGTTTAGTTTTCATTTTTTGAAAAGGCGCAGAACAGTCAGATCTGTATTAAATGTTCAACTCGCCAACATGGCAGTTGTACAGAAAGCCTCTTACTATCTGCAAAGTTTTTAATAAAAATAGACATGCAATGAGTTGTTTTCTGTCAATAACTACTGTGCAGTTGACTATTTGAGTGTTGGGAGTTTGGAAGCGCTCATTTTCAATAACATGTCTGCTGCCTCCTACATTTATGTGCAAATGTCGAAACGTTTGGTACGCAGGACCATTGAGGGATTTACAACAAGCGCTTCCAAACGACACACAATTATCACCTGCATGGAATTTATTGACAGAATGTGGCTCATAACATGTCCACGGTAGATTTTCAGATTAACGTTTAATTCAATCAGAACTTACTTTTCTGCCTGTTTGAAATATGTGCTGTCATGGCTTGCCAGGCTTGGTATTGCAACTCTAGAAACAGATATTAAATATAGCATCTAAAATATTCTAGTAGCTAAGGCTTATGTATGAAATGATAAACTAAAATGAAGGATCATTTTCTCTATGGTCTTAGTTTGTTATTCTTGTAAACACAATAACGTTCCAGTAATTTTTTTATTTCAGTTGAAGGGCAAGACCACTTTGGTAGATGTTTGGGTTGTGTAGTTACAGTACCTTGCCATGATGCAACTCCAAAGGTGGGCAAGAAATCGAAAGTAATTTCTCCATTGACTAGATCATTCAAAATATTCTACTCGTTGACTTACATTGTACTGCAAGACCACTCTGATGCAGGCTCGCTAGGCCCGTAAACGAACGCAAACAAAGCCGATTCATACAATAGAGAACATCACCAGTACTGTTTCCCCCCCCCCTATACAGTGTATAGAAAAATGTCATTTGACATTTTTATATAGGCCTAGATATAAATGTCAACCTCCTACTGAAAATCTATAGGAATTTGACATTTTTATATAGGCCTAGATATAAAAACGGGTTTGGTGATCTACAGTATCTCTCAAAAATGTGTACACCCCTCTCATTTCTGCAAATATTTGATTATATCTCTTTATGGGAAAACACTGAAGAAATTACACTTTGACACAATGTAAAGTAGTCAGTTTTACAGCTTGTAACATGTCCCCTCAAAATAACTCACCACACAGCCATTAATGCCTAAACCACTGGCAACAAAAGTGAGTACACCCCTGAGTGAAAATGTCCAAATTGGGCCCAAGTGTCAATATTTTGTGGCCACCATTACTTTCCAGCACTGCCTTAACCCTCTTGGGCATGGAGTTCACCAGAGCTTCACAGGTTGCCACTGGAACCCTCTTCCACTCCTCCATGACCACATCACAGAGCTGGTGGATGTTAGAGACCTTGTGCTTCTCCCCCTTCCGTTTGGGGATACCCCACAGATGCTCAATAGGGTTTAGGTCTGGATACATGCTTGGCCAGTCCATCACCTTTACCATCAGCTTCTTTAACAAGACAGTGGGCTTCTTGGAGGTGTATTTGGGTCTGTTATCATGTTGGAATACTGCCCTGCGGCCCAGTTTCCACTCAGAACAGGCCTCGCCATGGTCGACCAAAGAAGTTGAGTGACACAGACACAGCTCAAAGACGCCAACTGCCTTGCTAAAGAAGTTGAGGGTAAAGTTGATGGACTGGCCAAGCATGTATCCAGACCTAAACCCTATTGAGCATCTGTGGGGAATCCTCAAAAGGATGGGGGAGGAGCACAAGGTCTCATTCACCAGCTCTGTGATGTGGTCATGGAGGAGAGGGTTCCAGTGGCAACCTGTGAGCAACCTGTGAAGCTCTGGTGAACTCCATGCCGAAGAGGGTTAAGGCAGTGCTGGAAAGTAATGGTGGCCACAAAAAAGTATTAACACTTGGGCCCAATTTGGACATTTTCACTTAGGGGTGTACTCACATTTGTTGCCAGTGGTTTAGACATGAATGGCTGTGTGGTGAGTTATTTTGAGGGGACAATAAAAATGACTGTAAAACTGACTACTACATTGTATCAAAGAGTCAGTTCTTCAGTGTTCCCCATAAAGAGATATAATCAAATGCTTGCAGAAATGAGAGTGGTGTACTCACTTTTGTGAGATACTGTATATTGTCTGAATCGGCTTTGTTTGAGTTTGTTTACAGGCTAAAAGAGTTCTAGTTCTGTTCTAGTTTTCGTTATTACATTTTTTTAGTTGACTATAATAACCCTGCTGCGTGGTTCCTCCACTTGCAGGCCCGACCAGCCCTGCTTCATTCCTCCTCCCAGGGCCAGGCACCACATCATCGGCCACCAAGAAGTTATCAGGCTGGCCAGAGGGTGTTCGTCTCCACCACTGAGTTCCCCCTTCGAATGGAGCCCCGATTCATTGGTCCCTTCAGGATCTTGAGAAGGCTCGACCGTGTGACCTATCGCCTCCTGCTGCCCCGGTCTTGGAGGATCCGCCCTGTGTTCCACATCTCTCGTCTGAAGCCAGAAGATCCCTGTGCCATGGCCATGACCCCTGCAGAGAAACCGCCGCCACCGCCCCGTCAGGTGGTCAGTGGCCGGCCGACCTACCCAGTGGAGCGGATCCTGACGAGTCGGCGCCGACGCAAGAAGCAGTATTTGGTTCACTGGGCAGAGCATGGACCCCGAAAGCACTCCTGGGTTCCGGCCTGGGCAATCCTTGATCCCGGGCTCATCAGGGAGTTTCATAAGCGTTTTTGATCCATATGCTTGTCTGACCCTGTACTGTACCATGCCTGCTTGCTGCTTTAAGTAAATTATATGCCTGGTAGCTTTACCACTGTCTCCTGTGTGTGTCATTTTGGGTTTTGTTTTTCTTTTACCTGCACATTTTCTCAAAGCAAAACACTTAGGTAGACGTTGTTTATAGTTACCCTGCTATGATGTAACTATTGGCATATTGTAAATATGTCCTCAACAGTTGCTCCTATCGGTCTCATTCACTTTGGCACAAACAAATGCAAACAAAGTATATTCTGCCAATACTGTTTACAAAATTACAAGACTTAATGTTAAGATGTCAAATTCCTGTTTTTTTCTTTTTACGATTTGAAGATCTGGATCCAGTCTGGCTCATAATTCAAATTGTAAAATCAACATGAAAGAACATTTTTTGGTTTTGCAAAGTTGCATATTGGCAAAACCTTTGTTTGGATCCATGTGCCGAAAGAGTGGCTTTGAGACCCTGTTTCAGTCGAGGAGGTGCCTATTTTGCCACTTGATTTGCCATTCACACACTTTATGCATGCGCATACCCTCTATTTTTGGAGTCACATTATGTCAAGATAACTAGTACCCAAGGATAAGGGAGATGGTGCAAACATCTCTCTTCATTGTCCAGATCTGCAGGACAAATTAAGGGCAGATCAACAAAACATTGTCTGTACACTGGTTCTTCTACACTGGTGCTTCACTTGTTTTCTGTTCAATGTTTCAATCACAAGATCTTAATTCCTGAAGATCATTGTGATCGAACTGTTGGAACAGCAAAAACGAGTTGAGAACCAGTGTGCACTCAAAGCAGTGGCTCTCAGGTCCCAAATGGACCCTTACAGGTCTATATACATAAGAGTTATGGGGGCCCTTGAATATAAAACCGTTTTGCTTTAAGTGTACCAGATACACATACCTAAATGATATACTGTATATCCTTGTACTGCCAACCTTGTGAAACTGCAGTGCAATATAATTGGCGGACACAAATTGTCTCCTTTGACATGCCATCCCCCATCAACTGGTTCTATGTGCCAATCTGTATGAAAATGCGGCCCATGATGACAGATGACAGACAAGCACACATTTAGCTGCTGTGAGTTGTTTGTTTGACCAGCTTAATTTACATAGTTGGCATTCATTTCCAGGTTGTTTAATTCAAAATTATGGTAAAAGGGTATCTTCCGATATTTCATGAACTTGACTGATTTGTGTGAAACCATTATATAATTTGATTGACTTTATTTAGTATTTTAGTTCAGTTGAAGAAACTGAGGGGGTTAAAAGAAATGTGCTCTTTGTTGTAACAAAGACACTTTTCTCAATAATAAAATAATATTGAAAATGTGTAAATTGAACTGAATGTGTGAATTGAATGTTGTGCGTGGTGTACGTGTGCACAGGTGCTAATGGGGAAAGTAAAGACGCATCGAAATATTTTAGTCTGCGTGCAATAAAAGGCCTCCCAAGTGCAAGTGTACTCCAGTACTCTGATTTGTAATTAGTTTTCGGGTTATAGCCGATCTACATAATTCTCTCATAATCGGATCAGATGGGTGAACAGACAATCATTTGTCACTGTTGTGATGCAGTGTACAGTAGCCTACTTCAGATTGTTTCATTAGCTGAGGGCACCGCAGCCTATGATGATGTAACACTCCACATTAATCATTCTCTATCGCTCCCCCTCCCTCTATGGTCACTTCTCTCGCTCTCTATCTCCCCCTCATCTCTCAATTGCAAGTCCATGTGTTTCTGTATTTGTGTTCCTCGGATCCCTCTTTCACTTTTTAGTCTTCCAAATTTTTTGTCTCGATCTGTGATTCTTGGGATAATGGGATTGTATTCCCAGAGAGTAATTTGTTTGTCCTACCAGACATGTTAACATTCATTAACCTCACACTGAACTGACATAGCTAGCTCACTGTGTTGAGAGTTGGAGAGAGACTGCTGCACACACGCCCACGCGCGCACGCACACGCACACACCCACACACACACACACACACACACACACACACACACACACAGTCCATCGTTGCCAAAGATGACGTAGCTTCCTTCTGTTATGAATTTGCCAGTGTTTATCTTTGCTGGTAAGGATGCCACTGTAGATGACTTCTATGATTGTGGAAGCACCTTATCATGTCGCAGTTGAGGCCTTGATCAGAACAGAAGGCTGAAATTGTGCTGGATCAACATGGACGTGTCTTCTTTGCATCGCCTGTTGGCTGCGTTTCTCCCCGAGGTGTGTGACCCATTGTGGCATAAAGTGACCAGGGTGGCCGATTTGTTGCAGCTGGCTCTTGGTCATTGGGCTTTGGCCGCTTCGCTTGACGTTGCACCTCTTCAGAGCTTCTTTCAGCTGGTCTTCATGTGCACCACCGCACTTTGGACCAACGCTTTCCACTGGCTGACAGGAGCCGTCCATAAAGCACCTGATGTGGCAAGCAGCAGCTAGGCATCCGGGTGACAGCTAGTGTAGGGTTGCCTCTGTACTGAATGTCACTGTAGAACATGGTCCTTCCTGCCAGGTGATGCTAAGGATGAGTTGGAGGCATCTGAGCAGCAGCAGCAGCACACACACACACACACACACACACACACACACACACACACACACACACACATACACACACGTACAGTACAGTACAGTGGATTTGATTTGATTGTTGCTGTCATTTAGTCTGCCCCTGCTCTACAAAGTCCTCGTTGACAGATTCATCAGCAAACACTTATAAGCTCAAATGAGCTTCATGACTCATGTCAATTCTTATAGAGAAGGCATTTCACTTTACTTTGTCTTTTAGTTCACTGTCTGTAAGACATCTCCTGCAAGGTCCCTGATTCTCAGATTCTCTCTGCGCCCCAGTCTTCGGTTCAGTGCTGGCGCACTCAGGTAGAGACGATGCAAGTGAGGCCCTCGCAGTAGCCTATGTGTTTACCTGCCGCCTCCATTGTTGTCATTGACATTCACACAATGGCAGCTTTGCCAGCGCGGCAGAGACAAGGAGAGAGAGAGGGAGAGAGAGAGAGGCTGCCAAACTCAGATAGAAGTGGACATGAATATTCTAATTAAAATACCACCCACACAGTATTGTTTAGCTCACATTAGCTGCCATTTTAGAGTCCTTGCCTGTCATGTTAAAATGAAGTTGGTATATTTATTTATCCTCTTCTCTGTGCCATATTATGCAGTCAAGTAAAGTATGCTTGCGTCTCATCAACTCCTGTTCTAGTCTGTACTGAGATTGTTGCTGCTCCTGGGTCCTATTGCTACCCTGCCTCATCAGTCACAGTCTCATAGAGCCTTGGCCCTAACCCTAACCCTATTTTTGTCCGTGACCCTTTATCCCTAGACTTCTTTACCTTTTTTTCCTATTTTGAAAAACCTCTTAAAATAGTTTAAAGTTGTGAGCTTGTAGATTGGCTATTTGCTGTATTTTTTTTTTTTTTTTTTTTTTTTAAGGCAAATACATTTAGGGATAAGGGGTTAGGCACGGACGAAAATAAGGCCAGATATGTGTGAGATTTGGAGAAAAAAAATGGAGAAGCAAACAATACAGGGGGGAAAAAAGATGTTGATTGTACAACTTATTAAAAAAATCACACTTGTGTGAACTGAGCGGTGGTGTGTGTGTGTGTGTGTGTGTGTGTGTGTGTGTGTGTGTGTGTGTGTGTGTGTGTGTGTGTGTGTGTGTGTGCAACAGCGCCCCTCCCTTAACATGTGTGGTCAGAAAAGGTTACTGCAGGCTACAGACAGACAGACAGACACAGAGACAGACAGACAGACAGACCCACACACACGGCCACGTATAGGAGCGTTGTGACCACCGCTCAAAAAAGTATTGTAATCGGTAGAAGGTGAAATAGCGGCATCTGCTGGGCCATTGATAGGAACAGCTGGCTACACAGAAGTGGGCTTCAACTCCAGGGAATGGGTTTTGCCCCTTGATAATAACTGTACCGGTAATTGCATGCCTGTGCTGAAGGGAACTGAATCCACACTGTTTACATAATAGAATATTACCATTTATGTGTTAAAGGGAACTGGATTTCAAATGTCACATTCTACACACATTCTGTCATGTTTTTGTTCTGCTTTTATATAAAGCATTTTTTGTTTCAATAAAGGTCTATAAATGTACTGGCCCCTGTGGTGACATTCAGGAGTATCACAGGTAGGGGGAAAAAAGAAGAAAAAAAGTAATTCACTAATCTAGAAACTACACTGCACCAATCAATATGAGCTATCAGTGACTGACCAAACTGTCTCTCCCACAAGACCAAACATCACAATCTGTGTGACAACTCAACAAATACCACAAATAGACTATCACACACTGTTCCAATGTGGGATTTACCTTCATTTAGGGCAATCCCATAATTACTACCAACCGATTATCTCCTGACCTCCGGACTCATATTCACAGCGTAATCATTATTCACAGTGTAATCATATTCACAGCATAATCATTATTCACAGTGTCATCCCATTGTGTTGTATACTGGTTAGTCATCACAGTACCAGTGGTAGAAGAAGCACTCTAATGTAAAAGTAACAATACCACAATACAAAAATACTCTTTTACACGTAAAAGGTCTTATTTGAGTAAAGGTATAAATATATTGACATCAAAATCTATTTAGACCAAAGTAAATTTTCCCTTTTCTTTTTTTTTTTTTACATCAAGAGCACCCGATGTTGCTCAGCAATTTAATTTACAATATATATGGCATTTCTAAGCCTTTCAGAATAAATTCTTGGTCTTTTATTATTTCTCATTTTTTTTACAGTGAAGATAGACAGGAAACAGGGAGAGAGAGAGATGGGGAGAGACATGCAGCGAAGGCCGTCTGGAGCGGGATTCAAACTCACAACTCGCTGCAGGCTGCACAGAGCCTATACAGTATGTGGTATGTGCCTGGACCACTAGGCCAGCGGGCGCTCTCTTGGTTGGGTTTATGATAGCATTCAGGCGAAAGTGCTGTTTATTTTGTGTTGCACCCCAAGATAAAGGTGTTGGCCCGTTGTATAAACATGCTTGCATTTTTCAACTTTTGGCCTCCCCAAGGGAGTGTTGACCCCTTCTTTGTGTGAATTCATGGAGCTTAGTTACTGTCTTTTTTGTAACAGGACCCCTGACCAGTCCAACCTCTGTCTATCAAATCAAATCAAATCAAATCAAACTTTATTTATAGAGTACCTTTCACACAACCTTAGTTGACCAAAGTGCTGCACAGGTAAAAGCAAAATACACCAAACAAAGAACAGAAAAGCATAACATGTATACATACAGGAGACACAGACGGAAGGAATGTTAAATATGAGTTAAACAGGGATTGTGTGTATATATATACTGTATATGTTTTTGTTTTACGATTACTGCACAGTGGTTTTATGATAGTTCTATGCTCTGACCTCAATAAAACTGTGCATACTTTGCCCTGAGTGTAAATATACATTACGGTTTTCCATAACAAGCCTATCAGGGTTCAGTGGATTCAGGTGTAGCTCTTCATCCTCCTCCTGACACAACCTCTGCGCTGCCCGCCTGACCGCCTACACAGGAACAGAAGAAACACAGCACAAACAAACAATGAGACGCCCGCAGAGTGGGAGGAGGGTTTTCCACAGTCTCTTATGAGCATGCAACAAGTCTTGGTGAGGTTTTTTTCTTGGACCTGCAGCCAACAAACCAAGTCAAAATGCTCTGCCGTTTTAGTGAACCGTTGCTCGTCCAACTGCTACCCCCAGTGCTGATCACCGAGATCGTTCTGGGTGTCCTCGGTAACGGCCTGGCTCTATGGATCTTCTGCTTCCACCTGAAGCCCTGGACGAGCAGCACTGTCTTCTTGTTCAACCTGACGCTGGCGGACTTCCTACTGATCGTGGCCCTGCCTTTCCGCGCGAGCTACTACCTGTCCGGGATGAGGTGGACGTTCGGAGACCCTTTCTGCAACATCAACCTCTTCATGTTAGCCATGAACCGCAGTGGGAGCATCATGTTCTTAATGGCCGTTGCCGTGGACCGGTATGTGCGCGTGGTTCATCCCCACCATCCCGTCAATTCTCTGAGCATCTGCAAGGCCGTGTGCTGCGCGGCTGGACTGTGGGTGGTCACCATCTCGATGACCGCTCATCTGCTGGCCATACCGAGGAAGAATGCAACTGAGTATCACTGCGAGAGCTTCACGGTTGAGGGTGAATTTATAAAGGGTCAGCCCAAACTCAAGGGGTTTAGTCTGACATGGCATAGATCTGTGTTTGTTTTCTCCTTCTGGCTGCCACTGGCTGTAATACTTTACTGCACGTTGCGCATCATCGATCACCTGAGAAGGAGACAGCTGGGTCAACATGCCAAAATCAAAAAGGCTCTGCGGTTCATCTCGTTGGTGGTGGCCGTCTTCTTTATTTGCTACCTCCCGAGTAACATCATAAAGATACTGACCTGGATTGAGAGCGAAAGGCCCGAATCCGAGGGCTGTGGTATCCTGGAGGATCTGAACACAGCGTTTTACATGGCCATCACCCTGACCTATCTCAACAGCACCTTGGATCCTATCTTCTACTACCTCTCCAGTCCTGGCTTCCAGAAGATCTTCGAGAGAGCTATTCGAATGAGTCAAGCAGGGGACAATTCGGAGCAGAAAACCTGAGAAACAGGCTCCGACACCTCCGAGTCTGTCTGCGATGTAATGTCAGTCGATCCACTGAGAACTTGTACACATGAACATGTCGTTTGAATCGCATGTTTCTCGTTTTCCTTTGTTCATCAGAGTCGTAAGCGTTGCTGATATGAACACATTTGGCATCTGTCCAAATCGTCAAAAACTGTGAAAGTTCAGACTGAGGATATTGCCCTTAATTTGTCCTGAAAACCATACAGTTATCTATGGCTAGGCTACCATTATTCTAGTCTGTTGCACTATTGTGTTATGTTTTACTGTTGTCTAGGTCTAGGAGGCAACTTTTCTCTCACAGCCATGGTTCATGGAATGTTTTTATTGCACATTTACCTAAAGGGATAGTAAAGTTCTGCCTGCCTGCCTGCCTGCCTGCCTGCCGGCCTTACATGCCGTTTCGTCATGTTTATGGTTGTATTAAGCAACAGATATACAAATAGAGTAGCAATAGCCTGCTATGTACAGGAGATGTGAGTCTGAATGAGTGTGGGTCTGTATGAAATTGCTTGAATATACAAATGGGGGCATGCATGTCTAACTCCATGTGTTAATCCGACTTTTGTTCTGTTATCCGTCTCACACAAACACGAACGTGCTTCCCCTTGCCTCCTGAGTTGTCCAAACAAAGCCTGTATTTATCTTTTTCACCCATAATTGAAGCAGTAGGCCTAAACATGGGGGAAACACTGTAGAGGATTAGCTGTGCAAGAGAATGATGGTGATGGTGAGACACGGAACTGGAGCTGAACCGTTCAAACATAGAGATAGACACCGAAATAGACACGCAGAGATAGGGGCAGAGAGAGAGAAAATGACAGAGGGAGGCGGAGAGGGGGGGGGGGGGGGAGAGAGAGAGAGAGAGCAATATATAAAAATGGGGGGCTTTTGGGCAATTACAGTGATTAATAGCTTGAAGGAAGAAGTAACGGGGCAAGCTTAGTTAATGGAGGAGGATTAAGAATTATTACTTCTGAATTGGACTCAGAGAGGCTCAGAACACCCAGTGAGAGAGCAGCAGAGAGGGTCATAAAAAAGAACCACTATCCAGAGGGGATAACCTGGGTGTATTACAGAGAGAGAGAGATAGAGAGAGAGAGATGGGAATGCAGAACAGTGTGACAGAGTCATTTATAGCGGGGAGGGATCCGATCATCCAAAAGTCTTTTGTGAAAGATTACAAATCCTGTACAGTCTTTTCTCCAATCCCCTTCTCAATCCGTTCTGGTTTTGTCCTTTATGTTCCTCTGGGAGTAGCTACGGCTCTAACTTGGATGTCACGCCACATATACACTGTCAAAGTTCTCAGTGTTCATGGAACTATTGAGAGGGCACGTAACGTTTGTGCGCTCTCTGCGTCACAAATGGACAAATTAACACTGATGATTTGACTCGCCTTTGAATGAATTGATAGTACCATGTATGTACTGTAGGCAACTATTGATTTCTACTACATATTAGCACACCTTCAGAAGGCCAAGTGAAAGTGTATTAAGACACAGCACTAAGGCCTCTTGTTTGAGGCGGGTAATGTTAATCTCTTGAACCCCAGCATCCGTGTTCTGAGGGGGGGTCCAAAAACAGCACACAACACTTGTAGATCAGCTATTCTTGGCAAAGAGTGGTGTAGACAGAAAAAAAGCTGACAAAGAGACAAATTAGACAGAGAGGATGTAGGCTATACTGTCATAGGTGTTTTCAAACATTTTTGACTTATTCCTCCACGACACCCCAGAATTACACTGTTGATTGTTTGAATCTTACATATTACGCAACCTAAATATGCACATATTTCTACCTGAGATACAGTAGGCTATGTCACAGAGAAATAACTTTCCATCAGAACTGACTGAAAATAACTCCATACTTATACCAGCATCCCTATTCTGGGGGGAGGTTCACCAAAAATAGCTGAGCTACAATCTCACAACACGTCACATGAGATCAGCTATTTTTGGTGAAAGAGTTGGCCGTATATGGAAAAAGGACTCATAAAGTACAGTACAAATCATGTCTGTTTTACTATGCATAGTCAAGTGATATTGATGAATTCCAAATATCAAATTATTCTGGGGCACCCCTGGGAAACCCTGATGTAACGATCACAAGAACCGGAGGAAGAGACAAGATCCTCAGTTAGATGCATCGGCTTTATCATCCATCAGGATTGCTACAATATTTACTCACACTACTGGGGGAATGGATTGTTTACGTACACTATACAGTATATACATCTAAATCCTTTGGAGGGCAAAGGACCTTACATTTTCAGTTGGTTTTGGAACACTGTTCCCAATCTGGAAACCCATTCTGTAAAAAGAATTAAAGAGAGAGAGAGAGAGAGAGAGAGAGAGAGAGAGAGAGAGAGAGAGAGAGAGAGAGAGAGAGAGAGAGAGAGAGAGAGGAGAGAGAGAGAGGAAAAAATATGATTTAAAAAGAAATATTAGTTATACTCACTATCTCTTTCTCTGTATCTTTCCTGGGTTACTGCTGTAGTGCCATGGCAACTGAATTTCCCTTGAGGTATCAATAAAGGTCTGTCTATTTATCTTTTGCATTTTATGTCACCATTTTATTGTGGGTCTGTGAGTCACATCCTAGTCTACATAGTACAGAGGAAGGGATTGTAATATTTTCTTTATGGTTGTAGATATGGATGTCATTAGTCAAAATTCGCACATCTTCAATCGAATATTGCTGACACACCCATACCTAAAACCACACTAGGAACCACAAAATTGTGAGCTTGTAGTTCTGCTATTTCACAGCTCCATGTAGTCTGGCCTACTTAGCGGGGCAGATAAATGCATTTTTGCACTAAAATACTTCAGAAGTGGAAAGAAACCTAAAACTTTTCACAAGTACTCCTTAGGGGTTGTTCCTATGATAAAACACATTAGACACTGAAAAATCAAAATGGCTGCCATGTTTCCAAGATGGCTGCCTCTGAACAGTACGCCAGCCAGTTAATGTCCGATTTTCATAATATTAGAGTTGTTTTGTAGGTTTTAAAACATCCTGAGTTCATTTATTACACTTTTAAAGCAGCCAGAATAACTTTTCTGACTTTTGGTTGGGGTCTTTCCTCACCTGGGACCCAAACAGACCCCTGAGCCTATCTCAGTAATCGCATTGCTCCTGCTCCAGAGCAATGTTAAATTAGATCATAACTGAAGCATTAAAGTTGTTGTAACTGGGCTCTGAAAGCAAAAATTAGTAGTAGCAAATACCCAGGGGTCTTCCACAGGGGGTCCGGGACCCCGAGGGGGTCCTCAGAGTTACTACAGGGGGCCTGCCGAATCTTGATGGGGAAGTTCTTTTCTTTTTTTTTACTGTTTTAATTAGTATTCTCAGTATTATTTATTACATTTTTGTGTTAGACAGACAGGTTCACAGGTGTTACTGCAGGGATTGCAAGAATTAAGGTATTGCAAAATCTCACTTTGGGCGTGCAGTCTAACATGTCCATTTATTACGCTGCACCCACATTGACAACACAACACACACACACCTCTTTGTTATCATCACCCCAAAAAAAACCGCACCCTATCCTCTTAAAGAGCTCACGGTCAATTGTACCCAAAGAAATTCACTATTCATGTCCTCCCTAATAGTGTTGACAGTTTCCACTATAGCATTTGCAGGGAGGAGAGTGCAAGGCAGGTTATTGTTTGAGCAGCTGCACCGTCCCTTGTAACCTGCTTTGCAGCCACATTTGATGAGCTCAAGTACTGCCTTTGCAGCAGGGAGGGCAAGAAACCTGACTGTTCATACCCTCCACTCTCTGAATTCCATCTATTTTTTTCAATTGATGGAAGCTCAGGGCAATGTGTCAGGTATGACAAAGTAGGCATCATAATAGGATACCTTCATCAAGGGACATGATTTTGAGGAAGTGCAAAGCACTGCAAACACATGAAGAGGCTGATACCCTGATTCCTTATCAAGTCCTTGCCTCCGGTACAAAAAAAGGAAATTTATATATTCGAGTGAGTTCAAGTTATTGGATGTTACAAATGTCAAGGGTTCCTTTGCGTACATAGTTTTTCAGGTGCTGACTGGGGAGTAACATTGGTTGGAATCACCAAAAAGACATCAATGCCTACTTGATGATGATGATGATGACCAAGCCATTAACCGCTTCAAGGACCTTGGCAAGGTCATTGGCCATTCCTCTTGAGCTTATAAATGATGAGCTTCCATCAACATTGCAGTCGGAACATTTTGCATGCCATGTTTACAGTTCAAAAGGTCCAACAACCCTGGGATTACTCAGATGGGAACTATTTCTGTCAAAGAACTTGGAGGGTGAGATGCTACCTCCAACTCGTGCTGCACTGCTACCACATTACCTCCGCGCCAACTCTGTCACAATGCAGGATAAATCATACCTGACCATACCATACCCTGTGCTTCCACCAATCGAAGAAAATAGATGGAATTCAGAGAGTGGAGGGTATATTCCAGTCAGGTTTCTTGCTCTCCCTGCTCCAAAGGCAGTACTTGAGCTCATCAAATGTGTCTGCAAAGCAGGTTGTAAGGGACGGTGCAGCTGCTCAAATAACCTGCCTTTCACTCTATGCTATGGTGGAGACTGTGTCAACACTATTAGGTTGGACATTGAAGATGATGATGATGAAGACGAATATATTCTGCATGTCTGAAATTACTGTATTGTAGTGAATCTCTTTGGGCGTAATTGACCATGGGCTCTAATAAGGTGAGGGTTTTGGGGTGACAATAACAAAGAGGTGTGTGTGTGTGTGTGTGTGTGTGTGTGTGTGTGTGTGTGTGCGCGTGCGTGCGTGCGTGCGTGCGTGCGTGCGTGCGAGCGTGCGAGCGTGTGTGCGTGCGTGCGTGTGGTCAGTGTGAGTGCAGTGCAATAAATGGAAATGTTGTTCTGCGCCCAAAGTGAAAAGTTGCAATACCTTCATTATTGCAATCCCTGCAGTAACAGCTGTCAACCATAACTGTTTAACAATTTTTTTTATAAATAATACTGAGAATACTAATAAACCATCAAAGTACAATACATAAAACCAGGATACATAAAAACATTCGAAGTTTCCAAAAAAAAAATTGAGATTTGGCAGGCCCCCTGTAGTAGCTCTGAGGATCCCCCCAGGGGTCCCTGACCCCCCGTGGAAGACCTCTGTTATTTGCTACTAGTCATTTTTTATTTCAGAGCATATTTCAGATCTAATTTAACATTGTTCTGGAGCAGGAGCAGAGCGATTACTGAAATAGGCTCAGGGGTCTGTCTGGGGGGTGAGGAAAGACCCCAACCAAAAGTCAGAAAGGTTATTCTGGCTGCTTTAAAAGTGTAATAAATGAACTCAGGATGTTTTAAAACCTACAAAACAACTTTAATATTATGAAAATTCGATATTAACTGGCTGGCGTCCTGTAAAACATATCCGAAAAGGCGGCCATCTTTAAAACTGGTGGCCATTTTGAAAATTAAGTGTCTAATGTGATTTTTCTAAAGAATGACCCAAGAGGTACACTCTGTAAAATTTTGGTGCTTCTTTCCAGAACTGAAGTATTGTTCTCCTTAACTGCCCCGCTAACTAGTAGCCTAGTAAACTGACTCCTCCCATCTTCTGTTCGAATCGCATTCGAATGAAGGCAGGAAGAGTCTGGTTTACGAGGCTAGCCTACTAGGGCCTGTGTGTTTGTATTCCCTTGTCTATCTTTGACTTCCCACAGGTCCTGCTGATTGACCAATCAAGTGCATTGGGAGCACCTGGCCAGGGTTCCCATGTGTGCACCATGTAAGGGATAATGAATGGCTCCGCGGTGAATGACAATCTATACTATAATTTTGCGAATGTCTGAGTGAGTGAGTGAGTGTCTGTCTGTCTGTCTGAAACAGCGTTTCTCCTCAGTGGCTGGAGCAATTGATCTGAAATCGCATCACCATTAGCATATGAACACACCTGACATAACTGTGAAGCCCGTTTGTCACTTTCACAAATCGTATGCTGTATATTAGCATTTTTATGGTGTATCTACTATCTATTCTGCATCTAGCATGAGGCACATCTATGGGGGGGGGGGGGGGGGGGGGAACAGTATCTCTGTAGCCATTAAACGAAACGGATTTCTTACATTGATGCTCCTACATCATGCAAGCACCAGTTAAAGTTACTTTCCATCCCTCATATACTGTGTGCACAGTGCACATCCCATAACCCACACACTGCACATCATTCTGGAGCTCATATCTTGAACGGGTGAGGGCTAGTATATATAACAGACCGACGGCCTGATAACTCCCTGAGGCGCCAGCCGAGGGATGTTATATATCGTCATTCACCAAGGAGCCATTCATTATCCCACTTATTACCCGGCTACTGATTAAAATGTATAATTTTACTCAAAACTAAAAACAAAACAAAGTAGGCTATATCCTTGTTTACAGACGGCTGGAAGTTCCACAAGTGTTGCGCTGGGCGTCCCCCTATCGCAACACGGTCGCATTGGAAAACAAGGAAGTGCTGATTAGATAGAATCCATTTTCTGATACTACCTTGTCTATTTCTCGCTTAAAATATTTTTTAACATTCTTGAGAGCAACGTTTAGTTCTAAATGTCGCTGTGTGTTTGTTTACATGGCTGACATTGGATACAGCACAAGATTCACGCAGTGCAGCTTTACTGCAGCAGGTGCTCTGAGTCTTTGATTAGGCAGCGGTCTGCTATAGAGCGGAGCGGTCTGTTATCCAGAAATAACAGACCGCTGATTACAGCAACTGACCAATGAGAATCAAGCATTCAAACAAGATGAGGCCACACCCAATGTTTTTGAATATTACAAAAAAATGTAAATGTAGGAAAATAAATGGTATTTTACTCAACCCATAATAATCGGTCCGTGACCCACAAATGGGTCCCGACCCACTGTTTGGGAAACACTGCGCTATAGCATCCTGGTTGGGGGCAAAGAAGGTCTCAGCAAGAAGAGTCACCAACGTCATTTTCGGCTCCATGGGACGCCATGACTTTGGGTGGCGGAAGTGCCACCCAAAATAACATTAGCGTCTATGAGCACTTCGTCACTTCCGCCACCCAAAAGTGTCATGGCGGCGTCCAGGCGGGGTCCCATGGTGTGCCAACTTCCGGGTGTTGTCCCTTCCTGCCTAACCTTCCTTGGTTGGGGGCAAGGAAGTTAAAATATAAGTGTAGTGGGTTGAGCATTTTATTATGTCATGTGACCCCCTAATTAACCAATATTCAGGACAGCTGAGACACCTGGCTGCTGGCTGTATAAAGGGGAGCCACACCCAGCTATCAGTGTGGCTGGCAGGCTTGTTGTGTTCGCCTGGTGGCGTGTTGGGTTGTAGGTGCAAGATGTCTTTGACGGTATGCAGTGTGTAAGGTCTTCAACTGTGTTTTTGTAAATGTAAAGTTATCAGCAAAATCTGAGTGTTTCTTAATCTTGCAGGCATCCGACAGTGGGAATCCCTTCCTGGGTTGGCTGCTTTCCCCCCATCTGTCTCTTCACAGCTTCACATGCATTCATGTGGATCTGCTGGTTTCTTATAGCTCCAAGCTCCTGTTTCAGTTGTATGCGGCCCGTGGACCAGTTGGGAGCGCTGATTGCGTGGCCTCCCACGCCATAGCCTCATATGTTCGCATGTGGTGCTTTTCAGTTCCAGTTTGTTCAGTGCAGTGCGGCTTCATGGGATAGAGTGCTGGGCTTTTCTCAATCTGAGGTAAAGGGCTGCCTATGATGTATTTATAGTATTATTTTATGGGTTTTAATTTGTATTGTTATTAATATTGTCTTTCCTTTAAATAGGAGGAACTCTGTTTTGCCTCTGCTGTTTTTGTCCTCTTTATTGTTTTGTTTGTTTAGATTCATGTTTTGTTTTGTAAACCAGCTGATTATTTTAAGTAAATCATATAACTAACAGATACATTTTGGCTCCGGCCATGCCAGTGGGTCAGTAGTCCGACAGGGGGTGCAGGTCACAGGAGGTGTATAGGCTGTATTTGGGGTTGTGCTTAGCTATAGTGCATGATAATTAGCTGCTGCATGCTTTATTATACAGTTTTTATTATGAGTGTTTGACCGTGTGTTTCTCTTGCAGTGAAGTGTGTGTGCTCTGCCATGTGTGCGCCCTTTGGTGGCGGTTATTTCCCCCTCACTCCTTCACCCCTTGCCTCCCTCCTGTATGCAGGACGCATACAGCCACTCTTGGCTACCGGTATAGTGTTTAAGCCTGTTCGATATTGATAATTTTGTAATCATTTTAAATAGTTTCTTGCAGTAAATAATATATTATAATGACCTTCCATTTATATATGCTCATTTTATTCTGCCTTTAACTATGAATAAAACAAGTGTTCTCTTTTTAAACTGGAATCGCACGTCTCTGCTCCCATTCATTATTATCAAACCTGTTGCTGGGTATTCAATGTACATTGTGCAGTTTAAGGTATTCTCTGGGTGAAATTCCCAGAGTGGCGTTGTCTGGTTGCCTGTTTCCGGGCCTAAGTGCCCTGGTTACATTAGGAAGGGAAACCACGTGACCGAACCTGGAAGAAACACTATTTATGAACGACTGAGACCTTTGTCATATAATCTGTTCAGGAATATAAAAGAAAATATATCAAAGGTATTTTTTACAATCACTTGCTTTTCGATGTGCACAGTGCATAACTAAATATAATAACAGTAAATAATAATCGTTTGTCTCCGAAGTATCGCGAGATTTGGTTCACAGACAGGAACTGTTGGATAGTCTCGCGATAATGCCACCCATGGTGAGCTTCATGGCTGGACATGGCGTATCCCCATTGTCACGTGATGTCCCTACCTCCTATTTACCTTGGTTGGGGGGTATGAGTAGTCATGGCTCTCGGCCTCTTCGGTCACTTTGGCCCTATAACGCAGCAGACTTTGGTTTTCCCAGTACTCGCCAGGGGGAAGAAAAACTTTATCGCATTATCCGTCAAAGTACCTTGACACTGGGCACGAGAGGAGAGGAGACATACTGTAGGAGGTGGTGAACAGAGGACACAGAGCTTTAAGTGTAAGTGTTCCCCATGAGAGATAGAGTGAGACAGAGGGATGGAGAGAGGAGAGACGAAGGACAGAGGGAGAGGGGGCGAGAGACAGAGGGGGAGAGATAGAAGAGTGATAAATCGTAAATGGTGCATTTATCTAGCGCTTTATTCCAAAGCGCTTTACATAGATTGTGCATTACATATTTCACCCATTCACACACTCATTCACACACCGATGGCGGAGGAAACCATGCAATTACTGTAGGGATTCAGCTTCTTGCTCAAGGGCACTTCGACACTGACTCTGGGGGAAGCCGGGATTGAACTGGGAACCTTGCGGTTCTCCATGTGGCTGCTCTACCGACCACTCAACCCCTGAACCCCAGAGATGGCAGGAAATGGGGTGGGGAGTGGTCTGGTGGGGTAAGGAGGGATGTGATGGGCTGGGGAAGGGTATGATAGGGTGGGGTATGATGGGGAGGGTGGGTGAGGGTATCAAGGGGTAGGGAGTGGTATGATGAGGAGGGGTGCAGGGACGGGCAGAGAATGTTAGAGAGGCAGGGGCTGACATTTCTAAAAGGTCCTTTTGGTGAAAATGTCGAAAATAGCAGACCTCCAAGCTCACAGCGCGTCACGCTGCAACACGTGAGCTTGGAGGTCAGCTATTTTCGGTGTGTGATACCTCACTGAACTAAGCATAATCAAGTCAATACTGAGATGTTGCGTAACGGGCGGCATGGATTTCTACTCAGAGAGGGCAATTCTTTCAACATAAGATGCTGCATTCAAGTTCAGGAGAGTTTTGACAAGGCAATTTTCTTGAATGCTTCCTTCAGGTATGGCATGGAAAGAGGACATTTGCATTTCTTTCACCATAGTAAAAAAAACTGCATTTATGGTCTGAAATGGTCTATTACAGGCAGGTAAAAGGGCAGGGGCTCAAGCCCCCTTTGATGTCTATGTGTGCACGTACCTGGAGGGGTGTGATGGGGTGAGCAGGGTGGTGTGGACGTGGGTGCGGCAGGGTGTCAGGTGGTACAGTATGGGGTGGGTCTGTGGGTACTGGGTAGGGGGGTTTGTGCATGGGGAGTGGGGCAGTGCAGAATGGGGCGAGGTGGGTAGGGGTGGGCAGGCTTGTATCCCAGATATGCAGTGGTGGCACGCTGACGGACCCTGGCTCCTGAAGGAGCCAATGATTTATTAAGGGGAGAAGTGGCACGCAGGACAGGGCAGCCAGGCGAGCACTGATTAACTGGGGGAAGGAGCGAGGACAAGCACTCCTCTATAATTCATTACTCCTGAGGAGCGACGTGATGGGAAACATTCTATGTACTCCTTTCTTTTCTTTTTTTTTTGCTTTGCTCAATATTTTGCCTTTGCAAATGGAAACCGTTGTTCTACAGTACTTCTTAGATCACTCTTATCTTGTGTACAGTACACGGTAGTGGCTGTATTACATTCTATTGAGGCTGTACTGTGCATGCAGCCAAGGTCAAGATTATAACAATAAGCCTCATGCCAGGCACGTGCACACATAGACATCAAAGGGGGCTTGAGCACCTGCCCTTTTATCCGTCTGTAAAAATTGCCCTTTCCAGACCATAAATGCAGTTTTTGCTATGGTGAAAGAAATGCAAATGCCCTCTTTCCGTGCCATACCTGAAGGCAGCATTCAAGAGAATTGCCTTGTCCAAACTCTCCTGAACTTGAATGGAATTAACATGTTGAACGCGTTGTGAGCTTGAAGGTCTGCTATTTTCAATATTTTCACCAAAAGTTCCTTTTAGAAATGTCAGCCCCTGCCTCTCTAACATTCTCTGCACGTCTCTGCCTCATGGAATTAGGATATGCATGTGTTGGTTCGGGATGAAAAGATAACTGCTGCTCCATAAATTATGTAACTGTCTGATGTATAGAGAGAAACAGAGACAGTCCAATGCATTCAATCACTTAAACCTACTTAGTTGACCGGCGTCTCCCACAGGGCTCCATACTTGGTCCACTCCCTTTTCTCCTCCTCCTATACACCAAATCTCTAAAGATCTACTGTACAAGCTCACAATGCGTTGCATTATGACGTGTTGTGATAGATTTGTTTGCCCCGGCCAAAATAGGGACACATATTATGGTTAAACCTGCGCAAGAGTGATTTATCACACATGTGGTTGTGACAAGAGGTAATTTGTGCTCCTAGACAAAAGGCTAAACAACCAGGCCCCTAAACAGAAGGCATGACTGAATATAGTGGAGATCTGGATAACTGCTGGCCATGACAAAGCACATGGTCGAAAACACGTGTCGTGTTACGTAGGCCTACACAGACGCATGCGCACACACACGCGCGCACGCACGTACGCACGCACGCACACACGCACGCACGCACGCACACACACACACACACACACACACACACACACACACACACACACACACACACAGTATAGGGGTCTCCCCTCACATGCAGTTAGCTGGATGTCACATGCAGCCTTGCACTCTCAGGCAGTAAACTGTCACTGTGCCATGGTGGGCTGTCATATATCTACAGTACTGTACTGTATATACTGTATACAGTAAGAGACAAATGATACAGTATGTACTCATTATGGTTGCATATGTCACTCCATGACACGTCACGCACGGCTGCACACGCGGATAGGCATTCATATACTGTAGTGTAGTGTATACAGACATGCCCATAAACACACACACACACACACACACACACACACACACACACACACACACACACACACACACACACACACACACACACACACACACACACACGCACACACACAAACACGCACACACAAACACACACACACACACACACACACACACACACACACACACACACACACACACACACACACACACACACACCCACCAGCACACTGACTGGCACCAGTGAAAAAACATACTTAATTTTTTTTACTAGAAATATGGAAAAGGTACGGAATTCAAAATTCACTTGACTTGAGTAAAAGTACAAAAGTATTGGCATCAGAATGTATAAACATCTTTTGAAAATAGGAGATATACAAGCTCACAATGCGTTGCATGGCGACGCTATGTGAGCTTGTAGATCGGCTATTTTCAAATGGCCGAAATGTACATACCGTAGGGATGAAGTGGGTAATGTGCATAATAATAATCAAAATCTACAAGGTAAAGTTGTCAAATAATAAATAAATAAATACAGTGCCTCTGTGATATAGTGGAGTAGAAGTAAGCAATTTACCCCGAGTGAGAGGACATTATGCTCTGATAATGTCCTGTGTGAGGGGGTGATCGGACGAGGCGAAGCCGAGTCCGATAACACCCTCACACAGGACATTATCAGAGCATAATGTCCGACCCCGAGTGGTAAATAGCTTTTCTACCACTTTTTCCCTTATACATGAAAGAAAACACATAGTTGTAACTTGCAAGGATCTTAAGTTACAATCATTATTGCCTATAAAACTTCCGCGAGACAGCAGATAGTTCCACCAACAACATCTTCTACTCACCAACAGATGGCGCCAACTCCATACTAATCCATGCGTCTAGCTTACAGCTAAGCTAACGTCAGTTAGAAGTACCGTTCCGGCCGTAAATAGAGGCTGTTCGCTTCCAGAAAGGCATAGGTTCAGAGAAAAGGGGCTTTAAAGTTGGCGGATTGCATTGGATCCAAATAAATCGGCGACTATAGCATGCACGTTAGTAAACATAGGACCGTTGCCACGGTCATTTGTTGGTTGGGGGAAAGGTGTTCCGACTACCTCCTGAAGTCCCCGGATGTACACTGAGGCGCATTGATCTCGGACAAGTCCTCACACAACTTTGCGGCAGTTGTTCTGTCATAACCTCCGGAATTTAGCCAATCAGAATCCAGTATTTGAACACGTGACTCGAAAAAGTGGTAGAAGTAAAAGTAGCCTATACTGAAAATTGGAAATAGTCCAGTAAAGTACTAAAAATCACACTTGTGTGAACTGAGCGGTGGAGGCTGCGTGTGTGTGTGTGTGTGTGTGCGTATGTGTGTGTGCGCGTGTGTGCGTGCGTGCGTGTATGTGTGTGTGTGTGTGTGTGTGTGTGTGTGTGTGTGTGTGTGTGTGAATGTTAGTTTGAGTGTGCCTGCCCTGAACAACAGCGCCCCTCCCTTAACATGTGTGGTCAGAAAAGGTATTGCAGGCTACATACAGACAGACAGACAGACAGACAGACCGACACGCACGCATACCCACACACACGGCCACGTATAGGAGACGGTGTGACCACCACTCAAAAACACAAAAGAAACCTTTACACCACTGACACTGAACGGACACACTGGCGTACAGACCCTGCTGTTCTGTTTTGATGTGAGATGACAGAGGAGACACTGACAGCAGCTCGTCTCAACTCTGTTCTGTTTTGATGTGAGATGACAGAGTAGACACTGACGCACGCTCTCCCCTCTGCAGCAGAATAGAGGCAGAGCACAGGAGAGAGTTCCAGACTTAAAAGCCAAACATACAACATAGATGACCCTGGGGTCCACACCTGTCAGTGTGAGGGAAGTGTATATCATATTCATATCTGCAAAGACGCATGTGTGTGTGCGTGCGTGTGCGTGTGTGTGTGAGTGTGAGTGTGAGTGTGTGTGTGTGTGTGTGTGTGTGTGTGTGTGTGTGTGCGTGCCACTATGGGGCTTTTTTAGTGCCAGGTAAGCAAAGGGTCGCATTGCTTACCTGGCACTAAAAAAGCCCCATAGTGTGCGTGCGTGCGTGCGTGCGTGCGTGCGTGCGTGCGTGCTTGCGTGCGTGCGTGCGTGCGTGTGTGTGTGTACGTGCGTGCTGGTGTATGTGAGAAAGAGAGAGCTCAACAATTGTGTTTCCATTCATTCATTGTGATTACATTTAAAAATCCTTATTGATTATGTTTTGTAAATCTGTATTTGGATTTTTTTTCTTTTTTTTTTGTACATTAAAAGAAAGTTGCCGTTAACAGACACGCACACGCACACGTACACACACACAGTGTGTATGTCCCACAAACAGAAGTAATAAAGAAAAGTTATGTGAAGACACATACAGTATCAGTTCAGGTATTCTAAAATTCTACATTTTGCTTTTAAAAGATTCCACTTTCCACGTTAGAATTCGTCACTGAGCACTATATCTTTCCATGCTGTTTTCTATCATCATTAAAATAGTTATTGTGTTTCATAATAGTCTCTAGGCCTAGAAAATGTAACTTAGGTTTTTATAATTTCATGGATCTTACTAGTATTATCTTTGTTTATCAGTTCATCTGCAACAAAGGGGTGGCAGTGGCTCAGGAGGTAGAGCAGCCGCTTGGGAACAGGAAGATGGCCAGTTCGATCCCGGGCTCCCCCAGAGTTAGTGTTGAAGTAGTCTTGCGTAGCCAGACAACTATTCCACAATCTCCGAATGCTATATAGAGTCTGGAACGGCAGCCCCCGAACGGTGAGTATCGGAAGTAGCCAGTGCTGCACTGAACTGTAGTCCCATTGGAAACATAACAGAAACACAATAGCTCAGACAAAGCCATTCGAGCGGCATATTCTTGTTGAGTGTATAGTTTAAGAAAACGTTTGAAAACAACATAGAAGTAACACCAACAACACCAGAGAAAGACGAAATAACGCCCCCAGAAATGTTGAAAGGAGACAAACACTTCCAGTAGGACATGTTATTGCTACTGCACCAAGGGAGCGGTTGCGTCACATCCGCTTTATCTCGCACTCATCATTTCTATTCCGGTTTGCCAGACTGTATGCCGGGAGCATTTGCCCAAATCGCGGAGGCAACAGTCTGGCCACACGAGACTAGTGTTGAAGTGTCTTTGAGCAAGGCACTGAACATGCTGCCGATGAGCAGGTTGGTTCCTCGCCTGGTTTCCTCTGCCGTGTGTGAGAATGGGTGAATGTGATGCACAATCATTGTAAAGCGCCTTGGATAAAGGGGCTGTATAAATGCACCATTTACCATCTCTTTCTTTCTTTCTTTCCTCTCATTTCTGTCGCTATACTTGTGGAGACTTCTTCACCTCAGTAACCCTAATAATAAATGGTCCAGCATGCTGGCAGACACAGCTGTTATAATGGAGCACATTTTCAGCGGTTGAGCAGTTTATGGATTATCCCAGCATTCCTCTGACAGGTACGCCATCACACCAAGCTTAAAGCTTAGCTATTCCATTCTCCTCTCCCTATTTTGCCCTCGCTTGCTCTCTTTTTTGCCTCCCGTGTTTTTATTTTGCATTCAGTGTTTTCATTCCTCCCACTGCCTTTCGAGCTCAGCACAACTGTCTTTTCCATCATGGACAACAAAACTTGGCTCTCAAAGAGAAGCCTGTATGGTATATTTAACCACTTGAACCCTGTCACCCCTATGGAGAAGGAACATATCTATGGTCGCTATCGGGTCGTCCAAAATGATTCAAATTCAAAAGCATCAAAAGTAGCAGATCTACAAGCTCAAAAGGCATTGCTTTGAGCCGTATTTCACGCTTGCGGATCTGCTACTTTTTATGCTTTTGTGTGACGCGGCTGTAGTATGTTCAAGTAGGGCGTTGATTTACAAAATAGCACAGTGTTTGAACAGCAACATCTGCCCGCCCCCACATTTCCCATACTCAGGGGTGTGGTAATGAGTGTAGACAGGCCAACCTGGCAAACTCACCCAAGCTCAGTATTAAAAAGATACAGGGACACATACGTCTTCCAATCCATATTATTTCACATTTAACAATAGAGAAGGCTTCCAGAACATTGCAAATATACCTGGCATTTGACAGCAGTATTGTATGTAACGTAAGTACAGAGTAGACAATGCAGTATGATTGTTCGGCTTGCAACTCCCTCCATTCTGTATGTTTATTCTATCATTTCAAGTACTGTAAATTCCATATAATTATATATTAGTAAAGCAACTGCTATTGTTGTGTATAGACAGACTAACAGGGGTCTTCAACAGGGCGTCCGGGACCCCTAGGGGGCCCTCAGAGTTACTACCGGGTGTCTGCCAAATCTTTGTGTGATAGGATTTCTTTAAGCAGTTGAACCCTGCCTTCCCTAGTCCGAGGAGAACTTTAGCTGCAAGGCTTTGTGAGCTTGTAGATTGGCTATTTTTGGGAAAGAGGTTTGGTGTAGAGGGCAAAAAGAGGAGACTACTGTACAGTATGTATACAGAGTCAAAGGTCACGTGTTAAGGCTTTAAGTGGTTAAATGTCTGAAAATACACTTTAATAACATGAATCAATCCAACACGATAATGCTGTCATACATGTCTGTGAAATCTATGGGGGGAAAAAAAGTTATCTGCAACACAATTTTATTCATAGGGTTTCCTGCTTCATCTCTCTCTCAGCTAAGGGGTCCTTGGCCTGAAAAACGTTGAAGACCCCTGGTCAAGGATGTAAATATCTGAGGTTGTCCTTGTCCCTCTTCTGTTGTCCTGACCTATACCTTTAAAGAGGCAGGCCTGTCGTGTCGAACAGCAAGCAGGGATGTCAGGATCTGATGGGCCCCCGAACGTCACCTTCGATAGCGGCCGATGCATCTTCTGAAGGCATGCGGGAAGCAAGGCGTGTAGGGGAGCGTAGCCGTAGACCTATAACCACAAGCGGGATCTTGTTTTCACATGCGTTTGTGTGCAATTACGCATTTTACTTGTGTCTCTGCTTACAAAATGTGTATGCAGAGACACAGCCATTTGTATTACAACAAATGGATTGGAATGAGCGTGCCGGTGAATGTTTAAATGGTGGAGCAGTGAATGAGAATGATGTGAGAGGAAAAAGCCAGAGAGGGACATGATAGAGAGAAATGAGCATAAATGAGAGAGGACAAGATATAAAATAAAAGGTGACGGTGCAGGCTGCTGCAGATCGGGAGCTAGAGAGGGTGTGTGCTGCTGGTCCAAAGTGAAACAGGCTGGCTGACAGCCACCGCGTCAATAACAGTCCATTCTGCTCCATCTCAGTAATAATGGGCCTTCAATGAGCCATCAAATGAGTTCTGCTTCAACAAGAAACACTATTCAGCACAAAACTCTGGCCCGCTGCTGCTGACTGCTGCACACACGCACCGGTCTGACTGATGATGAGCACACCACGCACGCACGCACGCACGCACACGCATGCACGCACACACACGCACATTACGCACGCGCATCTTAATTCTTCGTGCACAGGCACACATGCACGCACACACATCGGCATACACAATGTTTTAGGGGGTTAAAGAGGTGGTGCCATAGTTTTGTACTTTTTGTGTTTTTCATGTGTCTAGGAGGCTGACAGTACTTCATTAGACCCCCTGGTGTGGTTTTTATGAGCAATTATGTATTCTCTTGGTATTTGTTTGTTTTCTCTTGGAAACTGCCACCTTGTGGTCAAAAGTGTCAGTTAAAAAACACAGATATTATTACATCACAGAATCAACTCCTCCCCTAATTACCATTCACCCAACACTGTGGGGTGTGGCTAACTTCAGCTGGGTCACCACCCACCATGACATCCATGCATACTTAATGAACTGCGGGTGTGTCCACATAAAAACCCAATTTTAACTCTTTCTGTATACCTTTTTGGAAAAAATCTTCCTCCTAGTATAATCATAATACCTGATAATCATGTTTTAGAGGGGGGGAAATCATGGCACCACCTCTTTAAGGTAGGAGGCATCATTTCAGGAAAAAGGATTGTATCCATTTAGGCAATAGGCTATATAGAGAGAGATGAAAATAGCAGATCAAAAAGCTGTGAGCTTGTAGATCAGACATTCTACAACTTAAATGGTCAGATTGTTTTGTATTTATGGTGTAGTCGTAAAGTTTTAAACCATTGATTGCACGGTACAGTCGTTCTCAAACTTTCAAATTGGAATCAACAATTGAACAAGTTGGGATTAATTTGGTTCCATTTGTACACTGTCAGAGTTACAGACTTGTAAGGGTCAATTTAGACCCCCCTAAAGCAACCCACAGAGTCCCTGGAATCCACTTTGAGAACCACTGCATTATATGACAGATTTTCAAGCGATAAACGTGTATGTGATGAGGCATGAGCCTCTGTATGGATAAGACACTCATATTCACAGCCAGACTTATTCTTTATTCTTGCTCCGTCATACGAGGACGGAGGAAGAATATATCAGGCTCTAAGCCTACAGAGCGCCCCATACAGTAGGCTTATATTGACATTAATCTTTCTCCGGATTATGGCGAGGCGTTCTTAATACCAGCGAGGGGGGCAGATAAGTCCACACATCAAAGGCTTGTCTGAAGAAAAGAAAAAGTTAATCATGTACAATGAAATGATTGCTGTAACCATACAAACACAATAGTGCTGCTAATTGCCCACGCTGCATGTAGCTCAAAAAAAGAAGAGATATAGGCACAAATTCATCAAAACACTGTGTGTAGGACAATTCTTTGTAACACAATTAACTCAACTTTACACTAAACATTTCCTTAAAGACGAATAGCTTTAGAAGAAATTTCTGAAATGAATGAAAATGAACTGATAGATGTCTTAAAATCTATTACTTTTTTCCTTCCTCCTTGTTTTCCCTAATGTCATTTAAACCCAGACATGAAATACATCATTTCCTGGCATGTTGTCATCAAGTTGCCTTGTGGTTCAGTCTACGGTTGGGAGGTCATACCAAAGACCATAAAATGGGACCCAATGCCTCCCTGCTTGGCACTCAGCATCAAGGACAGACTGACAGACATGGATTGGAGGCAGGGGCGTCAATTGGGTATGGCAGGGGTATGCAGCTGCCATACCCTGGGTCCAGGGGGGAAAATAAAAGTTACTTTTAAATATAAATCCATGAAGTCTCTTTGTCTATCTGTGCAGTAAAATAACTACAAATATGGTCACTTTAACAAGGTATTATAATTATATTCTCCACACTTGTATTCTTCCCATCTTGACAAAATGGTATATTCCCAGGTTCTGCAGGTCAGCTGCACAGGTGCAATGCATTATTGTTAATAATGAATTTTTGCTGCACTTGAAAAACCATTCCAGGCTGCCATATCCAGCCCAAGAAACCTTAGAAACCTGTGTAAAAAAATGAAAATATTCTGGGTTTTTTGTCAGACATTGTGAAAATAGCCGATCTACATGCTCACAACGCCTCGCAGCGCGAGGCGTTGTGAGCATGTAGATCTGCTATTTTCACAATAGAACCGTGTTGTACAAAATGTAATGCCTCTTTTCCATGAGGACTCCCATCTTTGCCATACCCTAGCTTTTGCTGAACTGACGCCACTGATTGGAGGTAAGTCTCTGTGACATGGTGCCATGTCCAGGGTGTGTACTTGTACAACATAGCAGGGGGGTGCACTTGTATAAGACACTTAAGGCCAGGGACGTGCAGATAATGTTAGAAAGGCAGGGGCTGAAATTTCTAAAGGGGCCTTTTGGTGAAAATATTGAAAACAGCAGACCTTCAAGCTCACAATGCATAATCAAGTCAATACTGGAGATGTGGCGTACGGCATGTATGTCTACACAGAGAGGGCAATTCTTTCAACATAAGAGTTTGGACAAGGTAATTTTCTTGAACACAGCCTTCAGGTATGGCATGGAAAGAGGGCATTTGCATTTCTTTCACCATAGTAAAAACGGCATTCATGGTCTGGAGAGGGCACTTTTTACAGACGGATAAAAGGGTTCAAGCCCCCTTTGAGAGACAGCCGCTGACGGCCCTGTCCCTTTGATGTCTATGTGTGCATGTACCTGCTTCAGGCAACAGAAACAGGACAGGCTCATGCCCAGGGTTCATCGATGTGTCCGCACACAGACAGATGTGTCCGCACACAGACAGATGTGTCCGCACACAGACAGATGTGTCCGTAGCAAGACTTGGCCTTGTCCGTGGCAAATTTTAGATTTTCAGTCTGCAGGTTTTCCTCAGAATAATGTATGACACTGATTAACAACACTCGCATGACTAACATGTCATTTTGACCTGTTTTTGAGATTTAGAAATGGAATTAGAATGCTCAGGAAACACTCAAAACATTTTATTTCATATTTACAAAACGTCTCAAATGGTAGAAAAAAAACAAGACTTTGCTTGTATGATAAGGAAAAATCATGAAAGGGAACATTTCTCAGAGTTTCCAGAGCAAAATTAACTATGACACTATGTATAGCACATTGGCACACAGTTACTGTATATACAGTTGCAAAGGTATATATATATATATATATATATATATATATATATATATTATATATATATATATATATATATATATATATATATATATATATATTATATATATATATATATATATATATATATATATATATATATATATATATATATATATATATAATATATATATAATATATATATATATATATATATATATATATATATATATATATATATATTATATATAATAGCTCTTCATGTGTTTCTGGCAACATTATTGTCAACCCATTTGATGTTCATGCAACAAAAAAAAAGAAAAAAAGTTTTGACAAAAACGTACTACTTACTACTAGCTAGTACTACTACCCTTTATAGTAATGTTATACTAAAGGCTATAATTCATAGACATGGTCAAGAGAGAACCTTTTCGGGATGAAAGGAGCCTTTAAGTGTCTTTGTCTTTCCCTTCCTTGAGCTTTCTCCGTGGCTGGCCCAAATATTTGGAACAGCCTTCCGTCCACTGTTGGGTTCACACCCTCCCTGGACACCTACGAGTCCTACTGTTGGGTTCACACCCTCCCTGGACACCTACGAGTCCTACTGTTGGGTTCACACCCTCCCTGGACACCTACGAGTCCCGACTCTAAACATCTCTTCTCCCTGGCAATTGGTCCACCATAGATTCTTTCCATCCAGTCTGCAACCCTCCCCCCATGCTCTTACCTTGTGGTCTGTCGTTGTTTTATATCTATACTATAATTTTGCGAATGTCTGAGTGTCTGAGTGTCACAGCGTTTCTCCTCAGTGGCTGGAGCAATCGCATCACCATTAGCATATGAACACACCTGACATAACTGTGAAGCCCGTTTGTCACTTTCACAAATCGTATGCTGTATATTAGCATTTTTATGGTGTATCTACTATCTATTCTGCATCTAGCTTGAGGCTCATCTATTCTGCATCTAGCATGAGGCAACATGTTTAACCAGCTCTCTGTGTGTGTGTGTGTGTGTGTGTGTGTGTGTGTGTGTGTGTGTGTGTGTGTGTGTGTGTGTGTGTGTGTGTGTGTGTGTGTGTGTGTGTGTGCAGGCAGGCGGGTGTGTGCGTGGGCGGGTGGGCGGGCGGGCTGGGGGGGGGGGGGGGGGGTAGCCATTAAACGAAACGGGTATTTCTTACATTGATGCTCCTACATATTATCATGCAAGCACCAGTTAAAGTTACTTTCCATCCCTCATATACTGTATGCACAGTGCACATCCCATAACCCACACACTGCACATCATTTTGGAGCTCATATCTTTGAACGGGTAAGGGCTAGTTTCATATAATTTGCTGAATGTAAAATGTTTTAAAATGCTGTTTATTTTTGCTGTTGTTCTTGTTCATGTTGTACAGCACTTTGGTCAACCTGGTTGTTTATAAATGTGCTTATGAATAAAATTGACTTGACTTGATTTCTGTTCAACTGCCTGGAACTTTCCCTTTTTTGAGAGGTGCTCTTGGAAGGAGCTAAGCTCCAACATATGGCTTTGTCCATATGTAAGCCCAGGGTCACATTGGCCAATTAAGCTTCGCAGGACGCTTAATGAAATTAACTCAAATAGCACAGCTCACAATTTTTTTTTCTCTATTAAATAAATATATAACATGTTTGTCCAAAAATGTATCGTTTTGGCCTGGGGGTTCAATATAGCTTAATCTCTCAAGACAGCCTCAGAGTAAGAGAGACAGGCCGAGAAGGCGTCGCCCTTTCTTTGATGATGTGGTTCCCAGATTGAATATAGCTTAACAATCATTTTCTTCATAATAAAGGCCTTTGCAGGCAGAGCAAAGGTAATCGGGATCAGGACTCGAACGAGCAACACGCTTTCAGGCTCCAAGGAGCCTATGTGGTATGCGCCTGGACCGGTAGGCCAGCAGGCACCCAAACAGGCAGGGTTTTTCCGCATAGAAGAAACGGACAGATGGTGTCTCTATGACCTCATGCACACCAGGTCTGAATTTATTCTGACCTGGTTATATTGTCCGTCTTTTCCGTGCGGAAAACTGGACTTTTTCTGCAAAGGCCTTAAGAGTCCTCCTCTGGTCCGACTGTCCTCCAGTTGTCATGTAGCCTGCCCTAGACAACCTACCATGCATGCTTCCAAAGAATGACCTCTCTTCTCCAGTTTGGAGGTCACAGCATTATTAGTTTCCCTTTTATTTCATTTTGCAGTAGAGGGTCATGGATACAGCCATGGCACAGACCTCCACAACTGCAATGCCCAGGATCATTAATGTAGAAAAGTGTTTGTTGTCTTCAAACAGTTCTTTGGTCCTCTGGAGGCAGCCAGTTATGGCGATGGATGCATTGGCGATGGATGCATTGTCACACACCTGATCTGACTCACTGGGGCAACACTGGGCTGGGAAGGTCTCCAAGTTGTCGTTGTAATATGGAGAACCAATGAAGTCTTTGTAGTCGTAGACTCCACAGCAACCTAGCCGGTCCATGGTCTCACTCCAGAGCTTTGTGATTTCTGGCTTTGCCCCGTAGTATGTTTTAATGTTCTCCACTGCTTTGGCGCCCACCTGGCTCATCACTTCCTCCGTCAATGGATTGAACCCCAGGATGAGCCCTGTTCCGGTCAGCATCGCTATGAGCGCCATCAGCACCGTGGCGAAGAACAGGAGCAGGACAAACCTGGTTAACTTGACCGCAACGCAACAGCCCAGCAAACCGACGATGAGCAGGACCGCCCCCACGGTCATCATCAGGTAGCTCAGGTCCAGGAGCTGCTTGAGCTCTGCCGGTGCGTCCTCGATCTGACCGAGAATGCCCAGGTCCAGGGACGGAGACACCCTCATCCAGATGCCCAGAACCAGGGGGGCAGCGCCTGCCAGACAGATGATGCCATTGAAAGCAAACATCATGAATCTCAGGAGGAGTTTTAAACACCCCATCTTATTGCAGCTTTACTTCGTTGAAGTTGATGTTTAATGAAAGAGTCCTTTTGTGATCCTAGTTGATGCCAATGTTTGAATGTCTTTGCAACACACCTCATAAGTATGATACGGCCGACGGGTGGGAATGGGCCGAGACCCTGCTAAATAGCCCGACTGATGTCATAGAACTTACGTCGTAAATAACTGATATCATAGACTGGTCACATGTCGTCCATGATCCACATATTTTTGAGCGGTGCCAACCGCTCCTACATCTTCACATCCACTCCTTCAATCACACACAGGAATTTCATGGAGGCCATGAAGGCCATGGCCGCCATTGCCCCTCAGTTTGGCCTTGTGCCCGTCTAACCAATGTCATGACTTGAGGCCACAGTGGCCTTAATGCCCCTGTACCACTGTCTCTCTCTTGTCAATATGTAGCTAGTAAACACCAGTGTCTCTTTCTTGTCATGTAGACACCATTGTCTTTTGTTGAGATTGTTTACTTCCCGGAGTCCCCATCTTTAAACCAATCCAGTGACTTTGATTGGTGCAGGACTGAGCATGGATCAGATTGTAAATACCATCATTTATCTATTTCATTGCAGATTAGGTCCCTAACCCTTAAATTCAACAAATTATTTCAATGGACTAAAATCATGTTTTATTTGATGGCCTTCCTGCCCTGGCATTTGGCCTTTGTGCCCTCAAAAAAATGGACAACACCAAAGGCCAAGTGGTGTTGCCCCAAAAAGACAAAATTCCAGGCCTGGTATGTAGGCCTACCGGTACGTACAGTATAGGCTATGTATGTCGGTGTCTGCATGCAGCTGTCTAGTGCATGCAGCTCCTTTTGAGCGGGCTCCTATACAGTACGTGGCTGTGCGTGTGTCTGTAGCCTTTTTCCTCAGCGTTTTGCCATAGTAAAATGTGTGTACGTAGCATCATGTTTGTCTAGTGATGTCATATGTCGTATGTCTGTAGCCTTTTTCCTCAGCGATTTGCCACACTTATAGCCTGGAGGGCCGTCGGTGAGGCTGAGATTATGAATTCACAAGGGAACGCCATGGCCTCCATCTGTGGATCGATTCCAAACGGAGGGATTTTTTCAGATTCTGATTATAGATTATAAACATAAAAATACATTTTCAGGTGCATGGGAATACTACTAATGTTATCCAATCAGAAGAGAGGAATCAACACTCATATAAAGGATGAATAGAGAATTTAGAAGTGAGGAAACAAAAGAGAGAAAGAGAGAGAGAGAGAGAGAGAGAGAGAGAGAGAGAGAGAGAGAGAGAAGAAATGAGCAGACAAAATTGCAGTGGTGTAAAGTAACTAAGTATATGTACTAAAGCACTTTACTTAAGTACAATTTTTAGGTACTTTTACTTTGCTGGAGTATTTCCAATTCTCGATACTTTGACATTGCGATGCGACGCATTGTTAGCTTGTAGATCTGCTATTTTTATATAAGGATCTTTATACATTTTATACATTTGAAAACGTGTGCAATAGGATAGATATTCTACATAATGAGTCATTTCTACTTTTGGTACTTTAAGTAGGTCTACCTTTTTACGCCAATAAATTTGTACTTTTACTCAAGTACATTTTTACTTCCGGACTTTTACTTGTGCTACTGTGTATTTCTACACTGCAGTATTGATACATTTACTTAAGAGCTGGAGATACGGGGAGTAACATTATTTTTAAAAATGCAAAATACATTAAATTATATGTGTTTATTTTCCATCCAAGAAACAAATATGCCTACAATAGTCAAAAGTTATTAAATATGTATTATAGAAATACATTGAATAAGGCAAAGAGGCCAAATGAGCAATTATTAGGCCATTAATACCTTCTTTTGCTTTATTATCATCATGTTAATTCTATGTTCTACTACATCATACATTTCTAAGACAATAAAGAGATTTGAATAATAACTGCCAATAATACAAACTTACAAAGAACATAATATTTAGAAATGGTAGGAAATATAGCAGTCTAGTAGAACAAATAGGCTAGTTTTTCATATAGGGCTGGTGTTGCAGCCATATTTGACTATGCACTGACACCTACTGGTCATGGGTGGTAAGAACAAGCACAGACGTGGAAACCACACATTGTAAGCAGACCACAAAATCTGTTGTTTTGCTTTATCAATTTTATTGAATAGCTTGATAATTGCTTATTACCCAGGCAGGGGTTCAAGGTTAGTTGCGGAGCAGTCTATAAACAACAACTTGTCAGTGAAAAAAAGTTAAATGTAGCATTCAAACTCTTTCTCCAACTGGGTGAACATTACAATAAAAAAGTGGCTTTCATTTTCATTATAACGAGTAACATACAGATCTCCACGAGGTTGTCCCTCGTGACCGTAACATGCGGTGAAGGAATTCCAACTTCCACATTGCATAATCACTGTAATCATGGGGGAGTGAGCAGGGACGTGCTGGCCATTGGGAAAAGCGGGACAACTCCCGAACGACCGGTTCATTCTCGGCCGGTCCAGGCCGTGCCATTAGGAAAAAATTAAACTGTTTGCACAAAAGTAAAAATTAAACTGTTTGCACAAAAGTAGTGAAAACAGCAGATCTACAAGCACACAACGCCTCGCACCGCGAGGCGTTGTGTGCTTGTAGATCGGCTGTTTTCACTAGTTTAAATCATTTTTTAAATGATAAATACAAAACAAACAGTTTTGGACATACAAGGTTTCCACCCGACAACAACGAAATATAGGCCTAATTCATGTAATTGGCCCACTGGCTTGTCACTTGTCATGATCTGAAATGGCAAATCTTTGAGTAGCAGCAGCGCTATAGAGAGAGATCTCTCTATAGCGCGCAATGAGGGCCTCTCCAACTCTTTTTCCCAGGCTGAATCAGGGGCCCAGCACGTCCCTGGGAGTGAGACACAACATGGGCGAATGGAGAGATTCAATCCTCCAGCGCCTTTCATCTCACTGGATCCGGTCCGACTTGCCTAGCAAGAAATATCCAATAGTGTGAATAAACAACGGGTCTCTGAAGCACCTTGTCAAAACAACCAACCGCAATGAATACTGACTGACAGAGGAAGTGTCTCCTTCAACGTGGCTTCTCTCCCAGATTGACTCAAACTAATGGCTGTTCTTTAGGTCCTTTTTCATAGTTCATTCAATTGGATCCCATCCCATTAAAACAATGAGCCTGTAAAGCCTAAGCCTAATTAGGTCAAGTCGGATACTATGGCCAGGCAGGGAGAAAGACCCCCGCGTGTTGAGGGGTGGGTGAGGCGAGAACGTTAGTCCCCCGAAAAGGTCTGATTGTCCTCTGTGGCAAATGTGATCAGCATTGATTTCTTTAAAGGGCACTTAGCAGAGGGATTTAGGTCGGACCTTTGGGAAAAGCTGTAAGAAAGAAAGAAAGAAAGACAGACAGATATGGTCATTATCGTGAGTGTGAAATGTTCCATACATTTTGATAAATATTAAACATTATCATCATAGTCGTCTCTGTTGGGTGGAAACCTCATTATGTCCAAGACTGTTACTTTTCAGCATTCAAATGAAAGAAATATCAAAAGTAGCAGATCTACAAGCTCAGATCCACAAGCTTTTTATGCTTTTGTGAGACGCTGTAGTATGATCAAATAGGGAGTTAATTTACAATATACTGTATATACTGTATATGTTGCAGTTTGTTTGAAGAACCACTACGATTGAAAAAGGAGCGCTCATTTTCTATTGACCATGACGGAGGCGCGCCGTGAGTCGCATGAGCCGACTCAGCGCCATTAGAAGTTCTAGGGACTGCTTTTGTGAACGACTGCACTAGAAAACAAACGCTCCTTTTTAAATCGTACTGGTTCTTCAACAGGACTGGAAAATATATATATATACTGTATATGGAGATAGGAGGTTTCTGCCCGACAGCGACGATACATCATATCATCGTCACGTCACTATGCGAGGCCTTCCCAACGTCTTTACCCCAAAGTAGTTGTTAGGAACGAAGCCCTCCCGTCCGCAGAGCGAGGCCCACCACCAGTGCACCCCCTCGGGCTTCTGCAGGATGGTCACCATGTCCCCCTCCTTGAAGCTCAGCTCGTCTGGAGCCTGGGCCGGGTAGCTCCACAGAGCGTACAGCACCCCGCTGTTCTCCACACCCATCGCCTCCTCCACACCTGACAGCACACAAAGGTAGCATCTACATCAGTGGTTTTCAACCTTTTTCATGTCAAGGTCCATTATTTATTCGGCATTTGAGCCACGGACCACCATTTGATGATATTTAGCCTCTCAGACCCAAAACTTTGAACGTTTCGTTATCGTTGGATAAGATTTTGTCCAATTTTTTTTTTACTTGAGTAAATGTATCAATATTGCAATGCTCTGTTGCAAGTAGAAGTATGGTGTTAATAATGTGTTTTGAGTAAAAGTACAAAAGTATTGGCGTCAAAATGTACTTAAAGTAACAAAAAATTAAAGTACACATAATCTTATAACCAGTAAGACTCCACAAATAGGGCAAAAATGTGTTTTTCCAAAATCTTCCTGATCCATGTTGATGACATGAGTGTAGACATGCTGTGTAGTGATTTTCCTGATTTTAGGGCAAAATCTGGAGGAGCAGTGTCCAAAAATGTGTTTTTAAAAATCGGCCTGAAGGTGGCGCTATATGGGACAGATTCATGTTGATGGGATGAGTGTAGACATACTGTGTAGCGATTTGCGTGATTTAAGTACACATAATCTTATAACTATACTTAAACACTGGTAATCCACTTATGCCCTATCTTATACTTTGTCGCATGGCTAAAATAGCTGATCTACAAGCTCACCACGCATCACATCGAATTGAATTGAATATTATTATATATATTTTGTTTAAGTACACAGTGCAACAATTTTAAAAAGCATTGTGAGCTTATAGATTGGCTGTTTTCTCTGAAGAGATTTGCAGTAGAGGGGGAAAAAAAGAGGCTGACCTAGTTTAGAGCCCTGCGGGACCACGGTCAACTAAGTATATGGTTTAAGTGGATAAGTTATATAAGCAGAGAGATATGCATTTCTTTTGGTTTCAACCTGCATGCCTATACTGTATGTCACAGCTGAACCTACTGACAGCTGCTCGCTAGAACATTGTGATTCTTTTTCTCCTCTTCTGCATATCTTCCAGTCTTTGATATACGTTTGTGCAAACCTATACGTTCTCTATGTGTGTTTAATGAAGTTCAGAACTACATGTGACTCTTCCTTGGGGTGAACTAGTAGAGAAAGGTATCTGCAATAAAGCAGACAGCCCGCAACACTCCAAGTTAGATGAAGACTTTTAAGGTGCACGGCTCAAAATAGCATATGAGAAAGAAGTAGTCGCCAGCACTCAAGGAATCTCCTTTTTACATGATTTTATTTACCTCAATGGACAGAGTCAACGGACGCGTTTCGACCCTTCAGTCTTCTTCAGCGTTGTATCAACGTTATACAACGCTGAAGAAGACTGAAGGGTCGAAACGCGTCCGTTGACTCTGTCCATTGAGGTAAATAAAATCATGTAAAAAGGAGATTCCTTGAGTGCTGGCGACTACTTCTTACTCTTCCTTGGGGTCACTTCTGTTCCCTGAGCTTGGGCCTGCTTGCAGATAGGTAATTCCAGTCAGTCCGTCAGTCCGTCCGTCCGTCCGTCCGTCCGTCCATCCGACTAGCCAATTACAACTTGACGGTCCCTCCAGGACAGTGTTGGGAAAGTTCACTTTAAAAACGAACTAGTTCAAGTTCAAGTTCAGAACTTCAAAAATGAACTAGTTCATTTTTAGTTCATAATTCCCCATTATGAACTAAAGTTCATGGTTCCCCAAAATGAACTACATAGTTCTTTTTTAGTTCTTTTTTTAACCATATTTTTTTTATACTTTTGGCTATTCAAAAAAAGGAAAAAAAAAATATATAAAGGTCTATATATATATAAATGTTTAGACGTTGCTGCATGCTATTATTTGTCAAAATTATTGACTCAGCCCATATAGAACCACACACAGCAATAATTTCATCCAACTTAACATTGAGGTGCCCACAATATTTATGTGCCCACTGCCTAGTTCCCAGTCTTCCTGCACCCTTATTGTGAAGGGCTGAATGTAATAACCATGTTATTGTCTCATTGTGTGAAATATCATAATATTCAAAACAAATATTTGACTCCAATTGATTCCCCACACAGTATTGACTTGATATAGCAATAAAAAAAAATATATATTACACAGCAGTTGTGGGAAAACTAAGACATTGTTCAAAAAACACAATTCCGATTTTGGTCATTTTGGAAATAGGGCAAAACATATATTTTTCTTCAATCTACTGTCTTGACACTCTAACCAAAATTGTTCTATAAACCATAATCTACAAATTGGAAGTGAAAGAAACAAAAAATTACATGTACAAGGAACCCCACTAGAAAAAAAACAAAAAATTACATGTACAAGGAACCCCACTAGAAGGCAGACGTTTCTAAACCGTGCACAGCATGTTTCCGCGTTGGTTAAAATAGCTGATCTACAAGCTCACGTTGTCTCGTGGATGCGACGCGTTGTGAGCTTGCAGATCAGCTATTTTCGCCGTGCAACACACATAGGACAAAGTATAGTCAGTCAGGCTTGCGAGACGAGGAGGAGATTCACAGTGCAGCAGCAGAGTGCAGACAGCACCGCATATCGGAACGTTCACGAGATGCAGTAGGCACTGCTGCGTGCTGCTGCGTGCAGTGCCTACTATTGGAGCATGTGAATGAAAAGAGAGACGAGAGGAGCAGAGGACAGATGACCGCGGAGGCGCGGACCGCCGCATGAACGGCCGACGAACGCCGACGAACGTCGTTCACGGGCGTCAGAATGACCGCGTTCGACAATATCGTTCATCAAGCGAAAACAATTACGTTCAGTTCACGTTCGCCCAAAATATGAACGTGTTCATGAACGATCGTTCTTTGAACGCGTTCGGGTACAACACTGCTCCAGGATATGGTGACGTAGCCTGGCATGGCCAGACTATATCCCTTCTTAGACTCTAAGTGATATAGTCTGGCCATAGCTCTAGTCTTAGAGCTATAGTTTAGCGGATTTGTCTAGTCTACAGGCTAACGTGTGCGTTTGTGCGTTGCGATCTCCTCACCCCTCAAGAAGCTGACACATTCCTCGTAGCCCACGGCGTAGGGGTCGCACTTCTGGGCGGCGGTGGCCCCGTCGCTCTCCGTCATGGCCATGACCGCAGCACCGTTCCTCACCAGGAACTCGCATAGTATGCGGTCGTTGCAGGAGGCTGCACAGTGCAAGGGGGTCCTGGAAAAGCAATATTATTACTATTAAAACATTTAGGCCTAGAATTATTGAATGCTTTAAACCAGTGAAAAATAGCAGATATACAAGCTCACAGCGCGGCACCGAGTGCCGCGCTGCGAGCTTGTAGATCTGCTATTTTTGAAAAGTCGTGAAAATGTGTGAAAATCTTTTGAATATAATGTATTTTTAAAGCGAACGTCTCACGTAACTCAAATTTTGCTTCTGGTTCTGGGTGGTCCCTGGATCTAAATATTTTGACTTTTGAGATGGGGGTCCGTGGTCAAATAAATATCATTTTGGGGGTCCTTCACATGAAAAGGTTTGAGAACCACTGACATAGTAGTCTCTCAAGAACAGACTAACTGAGCTCCATTTAAGTGAAAAGGACCTTTTCTTTGCTGACATAGAAACATAGGTTTTTCAAATAACCTTAGAAGGATTCAAAAGACACTTATAGAATCGGGTAAAAATTCTAATTTTCACGATTCTTCAAAAATAGCAGATCTACAAGCTCGCAGCCGCGCTGTGAGCTTGTATATCTGCTGTTTTTCAATAGTTAAAGCATAAAATAATGATACACTATTATGTGTACCCGTTCTAAATGGGTTAAGGGCCCGTTTCGTTCCTAACTTTCAATCATTTAGCCGGGGACCCCCTGGAAACCCCTCAAGGACCCCTGGAGGTCCCTGTACCCCAAGTTGAGAACCACAAGCGATATCCACCAATGCCCAAAGGCATCCTGGACTGAGGTTCATCTACGTCCATTCGTCCAATTAAAAAGGCACACTAGAATGGATCGTTAACCACTGGTGTAGTGACATGCACCCAGTGAGACAAAGGTATACTCCACTGACTCATCTGCTTCCAATTAAAAAGGCACACTAGAATGGATCACAATGTTATAAGCAAAGTAGCGGAACGGCACTTCTCCTCCACTGCTCAGTGGAACCCTGAAAGGTAAACGCAGGTGAAAGGAGAAGGTTGTTTACCAGCCGTGGCTGTCCGGGGTGCTGACGTTGGCGCCGATGCGAACCAGGAAGTCCACCACGTTGTAGTGGCCCCCGCAGATGGCGTTGTGGAGGGCTGTGATGCCCTCGTCGTTGGGCTGGCTGGGATCGCTCATCTGTGGAAAGCATGGGTTCAAGCAAAAATAAAACCTCACGACTGAAACGTTTTGCTAGGTCGAGTCCTAATCTAAACAGCGTGCATAAACAATTAGCACAAGATGTACAATCATAATGTTTTGGTAAGCCATACAGCCAACCAGTTGAAGAAATTGTAAGTTGAGGTTTTAACGTTTACGTTTATGAACTGAGACCATTAGTGTTTTCTGGAAGATTGAGCATGTATATAACGAAACATAGCGTGCCGTGTTAGTAAGCAGATTTTTTTGCTGAGCAACATGCTTCCATAGAAGACATGCTGACTTCTATGGAATCCAAATGACTGAAATCATCCGTGGTGCTGTGAACTTTAATCCATGTGAAAGCATACGGTACAACGCATGAATCAACTGTCCTTTTATCACGCTGCAGCTTCAAATACATACGCAATTGACATAATATGTTCACAATTTAGGCACTTGGCAGAAGCTCGTAACCAGAGCTCATTATGAGTGTGAGCTCAGAGTAAATATAGAGTGCGAAGAAAACAATTACAGTAAGTGCAATAAAGTAACTATGATACTAGGTAAACCAGGTAGACATCAAACCTAAAGTCTGCCAAAACAACATGCTTTAGCTTAACATTCAAGGATTGGTCAAGGATTTTAAAATATATATATGAATAGCTTAACATTTGTAAACAAGTAACCAACATACTGTACATTAGGTCTGCATAATGTAGCCAGTATCTAGCCAAAACGCGACAAGAGGTGATACAAAGAAAGAGGGTGAAGTGTAGTGTAATAGATTCTATGAAATGTAATCTATTTGTTTTATATGTGCAGTCACGTGTCTGTCACTTTACCTAAGAATACAGTAAGACTGACTCAGCAACAGCTGTCGGGACCGTGGCTCCACGCGCGCTCCGACGTCATCAGTCCATACATGGAAGACTCTTCAGAATTGTATCTTTAGACATTGTTTAGGATACACCCTCTCAACTATTCTTGTCACACTGTCCGTGTATATAATGGGACCATGCCTGAGAAATGGGAGCGACAGATGGGGATGCGTGTCGCTCAGAGCTCTTGATAAGATTGTTCAATAAATGTTGTATTCATTATACTCCACCCTCTAAGAATTCAATTCAATTTATTATGTTATTATTTATATAAGTATGATGTTTGAAAAATTCTACAACAGTGGAGGTCCTGCCGAGACCGGCATAATCTGTCTGTCAGCTTTTCTCTTTTTCCGTACAGGACACACTGGCTATTGATTCAGAGCAGCTGTCGGACAGGGATCGCCGGTCGAACTTAACGGGGTGAGAGTATCGTGAATACAATATGATTTGGGAGGCCAGACGTGGTCATTATAATTGCATGTACCCGGGACAGGCCACGACATTTTTATGCGGCTGTCGTACTTGCATGAACAAAATTTAATAGAGAGATGCCTTGCATGTATAGAAGGTATCTACCGTATCTCGGAAGTATACTGTTTAAACGTACAGTACCCGTGTAATTCGGGGTGAAAGCTAATACGTAGCTCCACGTGATCGTGGGTTGTTGTTTCTGTTAGAGTACAGTACCTGTAGGAAACCAGGGTTAGGGTTGATTATCGATTGGGGAATCGCCTTTCGGCAATAATCATCTCGGTATAGAATATTGCATGACGTAATCAGACGAAATATTCTCTAAAGACGCCGCACATGGGCGATTCGTGGAAGACGAAAATATAAGGACGTACGTAACCAGACGTAAAATATGAAGGCCTAATTATGAAATAGTCGTAACCAGACGGGATATATTTAACTATGAAAGCCAGACTTGGTTGTTAAATAACTGCCCACAAAGGGGGGATAATATAGTTAAATGGTAATTTAAATATATTACATGGTAATGATATTAATTAGTATGCATTTATGATAGTCAACTAGAAGTGGGTAGTTGGAAGAAAGAAAAAACAGAACCCAAATAGGAATCGGTATTATCTTTTCTTTCCACTTTCTTTCCTCTGTCTGGGGTAGAATGACCTGGGAAAATAAGAAGGTCTTATGTCATTAGGACATTGGGTAGACTGTATATAGGTTTTGCCACGACCTTAAATATTTTGTGAAAGGCGTAAGACTCGAGCAGCTGCTGGGGGTGTGAATGTGAGTGCGTGAAAGTAAGGAAATACATTTTTGGCTTATATCAAATAAAGAATACCAGGCGGACGGGAGAGTCTGTTACCTTGTATACATAGTCAGTCGTGGTCGAGCGATCAATATATCTGAAATGAAGAAACTGTCGTTTGACTGGTAATAAAGAATCCCCGACCACCATGGTCAGCTGGGAAAAACCGGCTTTCCGGCGAGTTTAGGCTATAATATAAGCCTATAGACTTCAAATTACACATTATTATTTGTCTAAAGTGTTAGAGCTACAACAAAACCCCTATTATCTGTCTGACACGGCAGCTGCCTGCTTCGGTTGCGTTCTATTTTCGCCGTACAACAGTTACGCGTGGTGGGGGTTGACAGAGCGCCTATGTGAAATGAGCAGAAATAGCGTTAGCAGAATGAAGCTTCCGGCGCTGGTCTCTTCAGAATAAGAGTACCCCTAAAAGCCGGCTATAATAATACATTATGTACTGCACGTTAGGTTTGAAGCTCTTGGAGCCTGGCTTATTTCTGCCGGCTCCCAGATCGGAAATGTTCTTTCTGCTCACTTCACGGACCTTGTCAGAGCTACAAGCTGACAGCACGGTGAAATGCGCTGCGCTGTGGGCTTGTAGGTCTGCTATTTTTAAATAAAATACAGGGTCACAGCAGGCACGGGTTCCTTTGCTGGCTATTTTAGAAGCGTACCGCACCGGCCATACGAAGAAGCGTATAGGCCTACATTGAGGAGACGATTGTTCTCGTGCGTCAACGCTTGCATAATCATACAGCAAAGGAAACCTCGGCACAATTAAATAGACATTATTTGATTTGACTCAAAAAACCCAGGGACATTGAGCTCGTTATGACAGACCTGGTGAGAGTAGGATATTATAAGGCTGTAACAAAATAGACCACTGTTAATAGTGTAAGATCAGCTGTTTTCAAGGCATGATGGGGGATATATTGATTGTAATGGTTGATGAAGGCTTAAGTTGGTCTTAATATTTAAGTGGGACATCAGTTTGACTGTTAAGGCTGATTGGGAACATATACTGTAGCTGCAGTGATTGGTGACTAGGCTAGATCACATTGTTTGATTAACAGTGATGTTTGAAGGTTAAATGGATGAATTTACATGTATGTGTTGACCAGATCATTCTGGGTTGACCTTTAAAGCTTGACTTAGATTATTTTACCAGGGTTAAATTAAGGTTGGGTAGCAGTCTATTCTTAATTATTAACACTACGGTAAAATCGGTTGGCATTGCTTTGTGCCAGGTATTAAGTGAGGTAATTTGTGGGTGAGAACCACATCATAGACATGGTAGTGGACGTCAGTCTAAATGGTTTAGTAGTTCATTAATAGACAGCTTGGGCTGTGATTGACATTATGCTATTTGCTGACTTGGATAGGACAGTGTAGAATAGCTGGACATGGGGAACAGGTGCCGTGCTTTAGGAATGGTGGGGGGCCTGTGGAAGACAACCCCTGCTGTGAGAATAACATTTCTGTGGTCCATCACAAATGTGTGTCAGTCTGGGTGGAATGGCTGTTTCGATATTTGGGCCTATTTGGCCTTTGTACGCTCATTTAAAAGGAGAATGTAACTTATTTCAGCCAGTGGACTGAAGAAGGGATTGTCCAAAATATATCTTTAGCTTTGCAGTTTAGCAGTTGTAAAAATAAAAATGACCATATGAACTAATGAACATTGATTTAAAATAGGCTGTAGTCAGCTTGTTGTCAGGCTATTCTCTTCATAGGTCAAGCAAGGACTAAGGGTAAGGGTAGGAAATAAACAGTAGTGCAAAATATATATGGTTGGCTGAAAACTTTATTGATAAAATGTTTCTCTAATTCAGTGAAACTCAAGCAAAGTGATGGTGTAATCTGGTTACACAAGTATGTCACATACAAGAAGTTAAATGTTTCAGTAGAATCTAATTTTTCCTAATATAGACAGTAAAAAAAAACGGTTGCCAACCTGTCAGTATATTTTCGCATACTTCAACTTGTGTGGAGACCAGTGCTCGGGGGAGCACTGCTACTAGTTTATTTTTAAAGTCTTAGCAGCCAACATGGCAATTTCTTTGAGAAAGGATAAACAACCGATTGGTTGGATGACTAGCTTTTAAGTGTAACCATTTTAAATTCTTAGATGTGGCATGTAAAATGTATCTAAAGAAAGGGAGCTGAAAAACGGGCACTAAATAGTGGTGAATGTATGTACTTAATATTGTAAGATGGGTAGTGAAATTATCCAATGTACTGGGGTTTTTCCCATGTGAAAAATAGACATAATATTATAATATTATATTATTTGTTATTAATGGAAGACAGGTTAGTAGTCAGATCTAGAAAACTGACTATAAGAAGGTTAGTATAAAACGGTATACGGACAGTGCATGTATTTCGGAGTCAGGACGTAATAGAAATAATTCTCTCACAGCAGCTGTTCGGTCCATAGTATTTACAGAATTGCTTGAAGGAAGATTCTGTGTAACTGTAAAATAAGATCGCATGACATTTCCCACTTAATTACTATCATTGAAGTTATAATTAAATACCAGAAAAATGAAGATAATTGTAACATTGGGGTAAGGATAGTGATAGTGTATGGTTGTATTGTTTGATCATATTGGTATAGGCCAACCCTCAAAAGCATAGACAAACTAAGATTCATTACATGGTAGTGGTGAACAAAATGGGGAATCCTTCCAGTTGCTCACTGCGTCTCCATTTAGTGTCTCACTTGTCGCATGGTGCGATTACTGGGAGGAAAACTGCACGTACATTCGCACTTCCAGAACGACATGTGTTGACATGGAGCAACACAATGACTAAGAAGGAATCTAATTCCAGAGACATTTTGAGATTGGCATGACCTACTGTGAGGGGCACACAGAGGTCACCAGGGCACACGGAGGTCGCCAGGTGGCAACTGGCAACAAGGACAGAGACTCTGATGACGAACATTCCTGGAGTCACATGGGAAGAATGAACTCTCTTGATGAACTAATGATTTTGTCTTTCCGTTGACTATTTTTTTTTTTTCCTTGAATGGGTGCATTTCCTCTCCGGGTGGAGCGCGGTGTGGCGGTGGGACATTGATGGATCCGTAGTGAGCTGACTGTGAGTAGAAAGGCTGTTTCTCTAGGTATAAGTGGCTTCCATATGATAAAAAATGCAACATTACTATCTAGATAAATATAGTCCTATGCCAGGGTGATACAAACCAGTATATAGATAAACCATTTACTTATAACTCAATCAAAATTGTTTACAGAACATGTAGAGTTTTGTAGAGTGTTTGGAACCATGATATTTTGGATTTGAAATATAGACCTAACTAAAAGAGGGTGAATGGGAATGAAGTATTCTGTAAAATTTGAACCCTATTTAAAATACTTTATAGTAGTAGTATGCTTAGTTAATATGCCCATAACTATGTATAATGGGATGGTTCTTAACCTTGCCAGTCATAGGACAGTCTGTGAAGAGAATTGTCTCACTGAAAATTATTTAACCCATCAGATAAAGTGTTCCTTAACCCTGCAGTGGCCATATTAGTCCTTTGAGCTTAAAAGGGGGGTCACAAATGAAATAAGTTAGATTTGTCTAACAATAGAAGCCACATTTTTACACTTACATAGGATAAGGGTCACATTGTCATTAATATTGGACCCAGATCATGTAAAATAGTGCAGTGGCATGGAATTGAAGAACACAACAGTGGTATCAGACTGACTGTTGCCAATATAATTAAGGATAATTATAACTGATTTAAAATCGTATTTGAATAGATCCCTACTGTAGGCCAATAACACATTTTGTTCTCTTCCAACGTGCTAGAGTGAACACAAATATAATCTCTTAAGTCTATTAAAGATTAAAATAGGAATAATGCGATTCTGTGTGGGTGGTGGGGTCTTAGGTCTAAGATAGAATAAAATAATAGTGTTTTTAGGTGGATTGACATAACAGATAACCCAGGTACTCCAGTAGAAGCCTACTAGTGTGTGGTACTGTCCAACTCTGTAATAGCCAAACATACAGGCAGGCAGCACAAAGAGCAAATATATTTTTGGGCTAAATCTCAGCTGTTGTGGCCACTTGCAGATCAACTGTCATGACTTGGTTGGGAAACAGCTTGGGGAGGTCAGTTCAGTTGTTCAAACTTATAGTAAGCACACAAGGGTAGACGGAAATGGCTGAGTGACAGGAACAGTGTGGTCGTCAGGTGACATTAATTGACACGGTTGAGATGATATCTGCTGTTTAGCATTCAGTGATTAAATGAAGAGTGCACATGGAGTGGAGCTCTGCGATAATGTCCCTCCACTTAGCCTTATAATTCTGTTTTTTCTCACAGGATATCTATAGGAGTAATGTTGAAACTTGTTGGATAGTACAGTACATTGCCACAGCGGATTGATCTATGTATTAAATGTATTACACTACTAATAGGCAATAGGCAATATGGAATCATAAAACAAGGAAAAGAATCCTGTGCCTGATAAAATAATATATGATTCTAGGGAAATATATGATTCTTGGGAAAAAGGTGTGTTTCTATACATATGGGGGTCAGTGTGGGGTTTAGTATTTTAAGTTGTTAAATTAATTACAGGCTTAACCAGTACGCTGCTTTGAGGATTTTGTTTATATACTTGAATTTTAGTTAGTAGTAAAACACTGAGGACGGATATATCAGTGCTGAGAGGATAACATATGATTAGCAAATTAGACCCTCTTATTTAACTAATAAGCACTATCCATGAAATTCCTAGGAGGTTACTGGATGGAACCCGCGACATGGGTTCCTCGGTTGTCCCTTCCTCCTCCCACCACTCCCCAACAGTAGCCCCATGGGGGTAGCCCCATGGGGGGTGTCTATATGTATTTTTATCTCCCTGCTCCTAATAGTTATTGATGATCTTCTGTGTTGCGCCGAGCAGATTAGCAGCGCGTCACAAACGCAACCGTTGTGAGCTTGTACTGTAGGTCATGCTCAATTGGAAGACCGGAATGCTTCGGTTTGGAGAGAGTGAGCTTGACCAGTGCTTCTCAAAAAGAGGGGGGAGGTGATAGGAATTATAAGAGAATTATAGATATGAATTAGCCTTTTTATGAATTATAAGAGAATTATGAGCATTAGGCTATTAATTATAAGAGGACTAGAAGTAGTTACAATTTCCAGAGTTGTTGTCTCTAGTCTCTAGTAGTTACAATTTTGGAATGGCTCTAGTACATTTTCAGGTTAGATTATTAGGCTATTATTATTCAGAATTGCTGTCTCTAGTAGCTACATAATGTAGGTTTGGTTGACATTTTTAGGTTTGTTTTTGTTTGGTCACCTGTTCAGTTCTCTACTGGCCAGAGGGACTCCTGCTGGGTTAATGACCAGCTGATAGAAATGGGAGGTACACCCTTGGAGTCACTGTATGTTTGGGAATAACAGGAGCCTGAACCACAGGCCACTGCCCACTGAATTGAAATGCAAGGAGTGCATGTCTGAGGTTGAGTGATACCCGGGTATATTGAGCATATATGGGTCGAATCTGAGGTTGAGTGATACCCGGGTATATTGAGCATATATGGGTCGAATATATGTGTATGTATGAGTGAAGACAGTGTTTTTTGAGAATCACTGGTTTGTATATGTGTATGTATGAGTGAAGACAGTGTTTTTTGAGAATCACTGGTTTGTATATGTGTATGTATGAGTGAAGACAGTGTTTTTTGAGAATCACTGGTTTGTATATGTGTATGTATGAGTGAAGACAGTGTTTTTTGAGAATCACTGGTTTGTATATGTGTATGTATGAGTGAAGACAGTGTTTTTTGAGAATCACTGGTTTGTATATGTGTATGTATGAGTGAAGACAGTGTTTTTTGAGAATCACTGGTTTGTTGGAGAATAATGTTGAATGCATTATACGGAGTATGTTTTCAAAATTAGGATGTTTTCACCTTTGAAGGTGAAAGAAAAGTCACGCTAACTATACTTTTGATTTCTCTCTATAGGGATCCTGAGTCCCATTTTGGACGGAAATGAAATATATTGTATGTCTTCTATATGTCATGGGATTGTCTAATGAAAGATTGTTTTCTCCCACGAATCACTTAGCTATGGGGAAGGTGTCAATGTGTTTTAATTCAAAATTGGTTTTTCCCAGGAAAGGATTTTCCAATTTTTAGGTGCTGAAATACTATGGGGGTCTTAAGAGAGGAGAGAAAACACAAGTGGTGAAGGTTTTAACAGATTTATTCTTTCTTCCCAACATACTGTATGTGTGGTTAACACAAACTAACTAACTAACTAAACCCATAACAACATGTCTATGCTATGGAATGTCGTTGGGAAGATGAAATGTAATTACAGGAGATGTCAAAATGTTTCCAAAAACATTGAGTCAATATGGTAAAGGAACACTCCTAACAAGGGAAAAAATGGAAGGAAAGATATGTCAAATATGTCTAAACCCTATGGTAAGAAAATACTTCCACACATTAAGGTATGTAAAAATATAAGGTATCATTCATTATTGCACTATTTATGACCATTTTGTACTACAAATTGAATATTGTTTAAGTGATAAATGCTCCCCATTGCCATGTTGGAAAATACAGAATATTGATGGCTGTATAGATTATAAAAATCATTCTAGGTTAGGATGTGATAACCCTTGGTGCTGAGTTTTCTATTTCCAGTTTTATGAAATCCAATAAATTAAACCATACATGAAAGATGAGACGGAGCCATAAAAATGAGATGTATGGAAACCAAAAGATGTCTGGGAAATCACCATGGAATTGCCGCCTTGCATCCCAACCAGATGAGATGATAGAACTGTGCAAGGGACATACCCTAACTGCCTTGCATCCCATCCACTATGAAGGACGCTGTCAATCCAACTGCTATGAGGACGTTGTGATCGGAAAAGGGGCATGGAAGCCCTGTGTCGTGACATTGCCCAAATAAGGGAAGAAGAGACATTACGAACCAACCTAAGAAGGAACTCATTCATTCAAGTGGAGAAGAGTGCAGGAGAAACACATACACAAACAAAATGCTGGCTTTACGAAGTGATCGCTCAAACCTGAGGGTCGTAGGATGGAATTTTCCCAAGATATGCATCATTGGTTTTTTCGCCCCTACCACATTAAAATGTGTCTAATAAATATCCTCCTGGAGATGGAAAACAAATCTCATTACATTTACTGTTAATGACCATATATGATCATATATGATCAAAGGGAGGAATTGTAATAGATTCTATGAAATGTAATCTATTTGTTTTATATGTGCAGTCACGTGTCTGTCACTTTACCTAAGAATACAGTAAGACTGACTCAGCAACAGCTGTCGGGACCGTGGCTCCACGCGCGCTCCGACGTCATCAGTCCATACATGGAAGACTCTTCAGAATTGTATCTTTAGACATTGTTTAGGATACACCCTCTCAACTATTCTTGTCACACTGTCCGTGTATATAATGGGACCATGCCTGAGAAATGGGAGCGACAGATGGGGATGCGTGTCGCTCAGAGCTCTTGATAAGATTGTTCAATAAATGTTGTATTCATTATACTCCACCCTCTAAGAATTCAATTCAATTTATTATGTTATTATTTATATAAGTATGATGTTTGAAAAATTCTACAACAGTAGTGCAGCAGAAAAACAAATAATATGTGTGTTTCACTTCTTACAATAGGTTACAGAATAGATAGAGATTTGGTTGTCATTTATAGAACATTCAATTTAGATGAGGCAACGGTGTTGAAAGGTAAAACTTATGGTTGTGTCCCACAGCATGAGTTGAATTATAACTTCTTCTGGGCGAGTCCCCGAACATATCTACAAATCATCCACAGAAAACATGCATAGCCGTGCAACGCAAGCCTCCATTAAAACTAATGGTTTCCAGTCCAGTGACACCGCAACTACAAATAACCAACCCGCAGCACTGATGTATGAACAGGTAGACATGTACACTCTACATGTATACTGGCGGTGCACACTTATAAATGTATACTGTACATTGTACAATATTTGTATGCACGTTTCACCAGTGTTTCTCCTGGGATGTTTTCAGGTGGTTGGTGTGTTGCAGTGTGACCGCATGGCGTGAAGGTACAGGTATGGTGTGTTGCAGCAACAACAACAACATTGCTACATGAAGGCCAGCACTCCACCCACTTTTGTGGGGTTTTGTGTCCCAAGCAAGTCCGTTGATTCATAACACTACTTTGAAATCTATGTCTGTCATATTCACTACAAACGTGTGTGTATTTATAGGATCATGGAACTTGATTACGCACACACACCTCCAGGGCACTCAAGTGGCGCAGTGGTAAAAGTCACTGCCCACCACCACAGAGGTTGTGGGTACGAATCCACCGTCGTGCATCCGGCTCTGCATCCGGCTCTGGGGGAGTGAAGCCGGGCAGTAGAGATGCGCGGATAGCGGTTTTAGCCGCGGTGGACCGCGGTGATCCGCGGTGCAGTCGGATTTGGATCAATCAAATATAATTATTCATTAATTTCGGATATCCGCGGATGAAATAATGCAGGAAATAAATTATGGCCTAATATATCTATCAATAAAAAGCTAAATCTAGGTATGCTTGTGTCTGTGTTAGTGTGTGTTATTTTGTATAATTTGTAAAGTAACCATCATTTTTCATGAGGCAATGTGCAGTCCACGATAAAACTAAACAGCTGTGTCCACTTAAAGGCAACGGCATCAAGGCATGCATCGTCGCACTCATTACCTCTGGTCGCGCTGCAAAAGTGAATCTCTCTCAGCTCCATAGTCCATATTGTAAAGTAGGCCTACTGTACAGTAGGTAAGTTAAACTTCCCACTAAGTTGTGTTTGTTCCTCTCTCTTTCGCTCTCTCCCTCGATCTCTCTCTCTCTCGTGTGTCTGACTCTGTCTGCCTGCATGTCTGTCTGCATCGACGCAGCACCGACTCAAAAAAAAAAAGAAAGAAAAAAGACAAACGGAGACATTCCGTAGACTAGATCAATGCATTTCTGTGATCGCACAACTAAGAAAACTAACCGGGAATAGCCTACCAGAAAATAATATTAGCCTAATAATAAGGGGAATAATAATAATACTTTGGAAGTTGCGGATGCGGATGGATGCGGATTTATAAATTGGATGATATAATTAATGCGGTTGGATAATGGGCAGATAATTAATTTGCGCGGATGGATTCGGATGACTTCAAAAGCCTATCCGCGCATCACTACCGGGCAGGGAGGGTAATATTGGTAATTGTATGTAATGTAATCCTACTGGCTGGTGGGGCGGCACCCGTCAGCAGGGAGTGTTGGGCCGGAGGAGTAGGATGGAGGCTCTACTACGTCCTCCAAGTGAGTGGCAGGCGAGTCAGTAGGATATGACAGCAGTGACAACACAGAAATTGTGGGGAGGAATTAACCCATTCAGACCGGGTACACATTATTGTGTATTATTATTTTATGCTTTAACTATTGAAAAATAGCAGATCTACAAGCTCACAGCGCGGCACCGAGTGCCGCGCTGCGAGCTTGTAGATCTGCTATTTTTGAAAAATCTTGAAAATCAGCAATCTGGCTAGCCGTCGTCAAAGAAAAGGTCAGCAATCTGGCTAGCCGTCGTCAAAGAAAAGGTCAGCAATCTGGCTAGCCGTCGTCAAAGAAAAGGTCCTTTTCACTTAACTGGAGCTCAGTTAGTCTGTTCTTGAGAGACTACTATGTCAAACTTTTTCATGTGAAGGACCCCCAAAATTACATGTATTTGGCCACGGACCCCCATCACAAAATATTTAGTTCCAGGGACCACCCAGAAGCAAAATTTGAGTTACAAACGCTCGCTTTAAAAATACATACAAGTCAAAGATTTGCCCACATTTTCACGACTTTTTCAAAAATAGCAGATCTACAAGCTCAGTATATCTGCTATTTTTCACTGGTTAAAGCATTCAATACATCTAATTAAATAGCACATCGACTAAATTGGGGAGAAAAAGTGGGTAAAAAGTAATTGCCTACTCTAAATAAAATAAAATAAAAAAGAAGAAATGCCCACACACACCTCCTGCACAGCCCTCTTCACGGTGTCCAGTTCTCCCACCAGGGAACCGTCCAGCAGCAGGACCAGGGGGCTGAGGCGAGCGCGTCTCCCAGTGCCTCGGTGCTCTCTGGAGGCCCGCCGCAGGATGGAATGGTAGCCCTGAGGGAGGGAACACACACACACACCACAGGACCATGAGGATAGTTTGAGCGGTGTGATTATATACAAAGTGAATGCAAAGACAAGACGACGCACGACCGGTCGCTTCGGTATCTTCGCCCCAGTTGGAAAAATCCAAGTGAAGCGACCTTTGCTTCCACCCATCGCGTCCTGACAGCCAATCAGCGTTGATGTTGTCCGGAGACACAATTCTTTTTCGAGTGTTTGGTTTTGGGACTTCCAGGTGTTTCTCCTTGATTCTGACATGACATGTAGGGCTGTCACAATTATTACATAATCGTCTAATCGTGATTATTTGACATAATCGTGATTATTTTTCATAATCGTCATAATCGTTTCCATGTTGAAATGTTGTTCATATATATATATATTTTTTTTTAAAGTAAAAAATAGTGGAAATAGCAGATCTACAAGCTCACAAGCTTGTCGATCGGCTATTTCCACTATTGTTCTTTTTTAACTATAAAGTTGTCAAATATGTCAGTAATTTCTTTGTATATTTAGGTTATGTGTCATATCTACCATGTGCAACTTCAAAGCCTAAAAGCCAAACAGAAATGTAATTGTCAACGATAAATACACAATTAAATCGTTAATCGCAATTATTTGAGTGACAATTAATCGTCATGTAAAATGTCATAATCGTGACAGCCCTGATGACATGTTTTTTTCCAATGCTGACCAGCGCGACCAAAGTGAAGCGATTGAAGCGACTAGAAACAAAGATACTTCAGGTTTGAACACAGCATAAGAAGCACCTTAGACTTTGAACAACAGCTAGTTCGTAAATACCCTCAAGTTCATGTGTGTTTCATCTTGCGGAAGTGTCACTGTGGAGTGGGCTAGCTGATGATATTTAAAAAAGCACTAACATCTATCAATTCAAAAGGAAAACATATTTTTTGACATTTATAAACAGGAAGAAAATCAATCAACCGATGACTACTAGACTACATTTATTTATCATATACTGTGTATTATATAAACCTGAAAAAAGTTGATAGCACCCTGTGAAATACTTGTAAACTATTATTATTAAGTCTAACTTAACCAATTAATATACTGTATTGTTACTATGTTACTTATTCATATTGTTATTAATATTATTATGATATTATGATGATTGATGATATTATACAATATAATATTACAGTAATTATTACTATACTTTCAGTGAGACCTGCGCCGCCCCTTCCACACTCGTGCTTTGTACAGCTATTTGCTATCTTGACTCACATGAGAGAGTTGTGAGTGTGTGTGTGTGTGTGTGTGAGAGTGCTAGGGTCACATGTGTGGGAGGGTATGCTGTATGCATGTCTGTTAATACAGCATATTAATTATGTCATTTTGAAGTGTGCTGTAAATCACTTCCTTTTATTTATCTATTTGCAAACAGAACCAGGGGTAGGGCTCGATAAGCTTTTGCTTCTCTCTGTACCCTTTTCCAGCATCTTGGACACTTATTTTCTTTTTTGTGATTGTGCACATTGTTTATGTATTTTGTTGTCAAAATGTGCAAGAAATAAACTAAAGGTGAACTGAACTGAAGATAGAAAGTGTCTCTTGAATACCTTAAATTGACCACTGATCAGAATTTTACGAACTCAACCAGTTTTTATTTCTTAGTTTTTATGACTATTTAAAATTCCTTTTTTCTTTCAATGAACCACTTAGAGTGCATTATAAATACAATTTATTATTATGAATTTATCATTATTAGAGGGAGAAATTAAATAAACAGCTAACTGAATGGTGTTTTATGGTGTTTCTTTGCTTAAACATTTAACCACATGAACCCCAGCCATAGGGTACCTATTCTGAGGCGAACATTCAGCAAAGACAGCACATGTCGCAAGCTTGTAGATCTGCTATTGTTACTGAAAGGATTAGGTGTAGAGGGGGGGAAAAGGAGCAGGCCTAGGGTAGAGCCAGAAGGACGCCTTTCCGTATATAGGTGTAAGTATATTTATACTTACATGGCTGTCACGTGAAAATAGTCAAGAAGACGGCGCAAGGACACGACACTCAGCTATAGGATTGTGAATTATATGTCTTGCCCACACATGGTTTGGTACACGTCTTACCCTGTGGTCTTGTAGGACTGGGGTGGACGTCAGCGGGGCTGGGAGCGCCGGGGGCGGCTGTGCGGGAATCTCCTCCCCCTCCGAGGAGCTGCTGCTCTCTTGGCCGTGCTCCTTCTTGTGGTGGGGGCCTTTCCTGCGAAACAGCTTGTTGATGAGGTGCTTGTACTGGTTGGGTTCGTAGTGCGAGGCCTTCTTCAGGGGCACGGACTGGCTGCCGTGGTCGGCCTGGCCGCCCGGGGAACCGCTCTGGACAGAGCCACGCCTCTTCAGCGCCCGGGGGATCTCCGCCCGGATGCGGAGCAGCTCCTCCAGGTCGGGGAGGTCTTGGCTCTGGGCCTCGGGGGCCACCACGGGCTGCAGCCGCGTGGGGCTCAGGGGCCGCGGAGGAGCCAGGGCCGCGGCCTGCTCCGCCTCCCCGCCCGCCTTGTCCGACGCCCTGGGCATCTCGGGAGCCGCCGGGACCAGGTCAAGACTCTCTATCTCTGCGTCCACGTCGCCAGGGTTCAGCACTGCAAAGCACACACGTCGTAAAACAACACTAGATTTGTACATGCCTCATCCAGGCTAACTTTCAAGTACCCCGAAACTGAAATGCATTATTTATTCCCCATCTGGTACTCCAACCTTCTCTATGACAGGGGTCTTCAACGTTTTCAGGCCAGGGACCCCTTAGTTGAGAGAGAGATGAAGCAGGGACCCCCCACAACTTTTTCATAGATTCCATATAGTTTCATTGTTTGACAGCACAATCATCAGTGTATTTTGGATTCATGTAAATTTGTGTTTTCAGATATTTAACCACTTGAACCATCACTACTTAATAAACTTGACCTTTCACTGTACTTAGTCTGCTCTTTTTCCCCCTCTACACCAAACCTCTTTGCCGAAAATAGCAGATCTACAAGCTCACAACGCCTCGCAGCACGAGGCGTTGTGAGCTTGTAGATCTGCTATTTTTGGCTAAAAATATCAGACTATGGATGCTAGGGTTCAAGCGGTTAATATAAAAAAGGAGAAAAAAAGGTTTCTATCACACAAAGATTTGGAGGACCCACTGTAGTGACTCTGAGGACCCCCTAGGGGTCCCGGACCCCCTGTTGAAGACCCCTGCTCTATGATATCCTCCTATGTTCATTTAACTCTGTTCCATTTGTACACTTTCAATCATTTAGCTGGGGACCCCCTGGAAACCCCTCAAGGACCCCTGGGGGTCCCCGGGCCATACCCCAAGTTTTCCAATAATATTTTTTATTGATTTTCAAAGTTATGACAAAAAAAAAAGAAAAGACAAGACAGACAGACAGCTCAGCTCAGACACGTTGCAAAAGCAAAGGACACAGGTATCAATGTACATTTCTTTAGATTATATACAGTATAACAATATACATATAGAATTACACTCATATACATACATTATGTACACAAAATGAAAAACAAAACCACGGTGTTAAAGAGACAAAAAGTGATGTTCCTGTCTTATCCATCAAGGTTAGCAGCATCACTTCTGTTAAGAAACCCTATTGTCAAGGTCTCAGCTAAGTGAGGACCAATAAAGCGTAAATATGGGTCCCAAATTTTATAGAAGGTATCGGTTGTAGAGCGCAGCAGGCAAGTCAGATATTCCAAAGGCATGCACTGCATGATAATTTTATCCCAGCCTCTCTTTTTTGGCGGTTTTTCATTTATCCAAGACAATAAAATATTTTTCCTCGCAGCATAGGTCAAAAGATTGAACAGACGTTTGTGGAACTTGTTGACAATCTTATTATCAGGAAGTCCCAGAATCAGACACAAAGGGTCAAGTTCAAGCTCTACATTAAAGATCTAATTCAGTTCTTGTACAACATCATACCAATAACGTTCAATCTTATGACATGACCATATGCAATGAATATAGTCTCCTTCTTCAGTCTTACACTTAAGGCAAAGGGGGGATAAATCAGAATTCATTTTATGGCGAAGGCTAGGTGAAATCTGTAATCTGTGTATGGTTCTTAACTGAATCGACCAGGCCCTATTACACACAGAAAGTTTTTTGCCATACCCCAAGTTGAGAACCACTAGTGATATCCACCCGATGACCCAAATGAAAGGCATCCTGGACTGACTCATCTACTTCCAAATAATTGAAAAGAAACACTAGAATGGATCACAATGTTACACAAAGTTGCCAAACACTGGATTAGTGACATCCTCCCAATGAGACCGGTAAGTGAAGTACCGGTAAGTGTATCACTATCAACGGTAAGTGTAAAACATGCACGTGTAGGAAATGATATTAGGAAATTGAGCTGTCACTGATAAAGCAGCTTAGGGCTGGTCTACCGTAAGTTGCAATCACTTTTGTCAATCAGAGACTTTCTCACTGTCCCAAAGATAGCAATGTGTCAGACCACACCTCATTTTAAGACCTACAACGCCCATCAGTGCACAGGGGAGTCAAGTGCGTTTGGCAATTTTGCAATGTGGGCGCTGAGTGTGAAAATGACTGCGCTGGTTGTAAACTAGCAATGATAATTGCTAGCGCCCTTTAGCGTCAGGTGTAAAACTCAGTGACTATGTGGTGACTCAGAAGCTTCTCCGTTGGGGCGTAGCAGGGAGTAAACATGGTGAAAGGTTAACACTTGACCCAGTGTGACAGCAGCAGTGACACGGTTCAGTCTGAGTGACATCAAACACGGTCCTGTGATCATGACAGCCACTGGATACAATAGTAAAAGAGCAGCCGCACACGCACACCGCGATGCCAATCATTTATTCAGAGGCTGAAAACACACCACGTTTCAAACAGACAGTGGATAAAAGCCAGATTTTAGAAAAACATCTGTCCACTAGCGCAGTGGTTCTCAACCTTTTCAGTATGTGACCCTCCAAAATAGTCATATTTGAACTGGGGACCCTCCACCACCCTGGAATGTAGACAATTTAGTTCCACAGATAAATATTGTGAAGATAGCAGATCTACAAGCTCACAACTCAAAACTGTTAATTTCACAATGTTTGACCATTTTATAGTTTTATCCAATAACGGCCTTCTTTTTTCTTTTTTTCTTCTTTTTTATATTTTTGTATTAAAAGGGTCCTTAAACTCTGGGGACCCCCCAAAATGATGTGGGGAATCCACAGGTTGAGAACCACTGCTCTAGCGGTTTGACTGTTGAAAACTATAGAGCCAATCAAAATGTGGGAAATCTTCTCAATACGTGGGATGTGAGACGAGAGATAAAAATGCTGTGCAGTCCTACATAAACTGGGACACCTGGTCACCCTGCGGATGAATAAATCAATAGGTTCCCAGCATGGCACCATAAAAGGAGCAGATGCTGCCAACATGTTGCAACACATCGTGCTTTAAAATATAACTGCCTTCTGTGCATACAGTACTGTTGTATGTATCACATACGGTTTGGCCCTGCTTTTTTATTTATATATACTTTTGTGCCTTTATTGATAGGACCGTAGACTGACAGGAAATGGGGAGAGAGATGGGGAGTGACACGCAGCAAAGGTCGTCGGGAACGGGATTTGAACCCACGACACGCTGTCAGGCTGAGGCTGGCATTGCATTGCACCCTAGGGTGCCCGGACCACCACGCCCATAAGAATCGGTCCGCGACCCAAGCACTGTTTGGGAAACACCGCTGTAGAATGACTGGCAACCGAATAGCATTACACCATTACTTGTTGGCAGTTGAGGTCAAACTGGTTTAATCCGAGCAGCAGTGTTGCAGTGTCAGAGAACAGAGTGTGTCATTTATTCAACAGCTACGCTAGTAATCCATGACAGGAAGGAAACAGGACCAGACAAGCCTTGTTCAAGGTCATGGATCTACATCTGTCCAACTGGTGACAGTTCATGTTACATGTAAGCACCAGAGGATATACAATGTATAGATACATTTCTTATGAAAATGAATCATAAAAAGAAACTAATACATCCACAGAGGTTTTATAAAGGTGTGAAATAAATCTATTGCTTTTCCCTCATAAATTAAGATCATTTTTAGATCTCTCTGTCAGTACATGTCCCTTTTATGCCCATATATGGGGATCTCTGTATCTGTCAGTCGTTGTCCCTTTATGCCCATAAATGGAGATCCCTGATGTTATCAGTATATGCTCATATATGGGCATGCTCCCTTTTGTTCCAATATATGGAGCTGACTGTTTTGTTTGTGCCTGATGCCATGATGACACATTGAGGTTAGATAAAGGGGAACACACACTGGACACGGACCGCTATTTCGGTGTAGCTGCATTAGGAACTCCTTATATGGTTATGGTTGGGTCCAACTGGCCAGCCCTCCCATAAGCCAATTCTAATATAGGATTTTGACTGGCGGTAAATGTAGGTTTTGTTCGAGTAGCAATGTTGCAAAATATATGAATGCTGCCTTGGGATGGGGAAATAGCTAACCTTATGCTACAGGTGTTGTACAATTTTTTTTTTTTAAATTAAATAAAAGTCTAGTGGTTGAATGTTGTCTACTGCTCCTTTATCTCAACATCATCCACACATGCACTGTGGGCCTGCAGATTCCTGCTGCTTTGGCTGTGAATGAAATGTGCTGAACAATTCAAATGAAAAGGTCCTGTGTATTGTTGGACGCGTGGCACCCATCTGTACGGTACGTACCTTCATTGTAGAAGGCGGGCTGCATCATCTCATGAGCGTGGGGCTGTGAGGGAGGATACATGGGCTGGTGGAAGAATTCTCGTGGCATGGGCATCGGCATGGGCATAGGCATGGGCCTGGACATGGGCATAGGCATAGGCATGGCACCCTGGTAGGGGCAGACATCCTCCATCCCCATGGCCATCGGATGGTACGCGTAGGGGTCCCAGGTTGGGTTCTGGAGACGCATGATGACGGAGAGAGGGATGGGCTTGCGCTGCCGCGGCGGGGCTGTGGTGGGCGGGATGGAGATGCGGGAGATGATGGGCTGAGGGTGGTAGGGCGAGTGGGCGGGCGAGGACACGTCGGGAGGGACGGAGATCCGTGCGTTTCGGGGCAGAGACGCGTGGGACGGCTGCAGAGACACGTGGGACGGCTGCTGCTGGGAGCGAGACAAAGAGTCCTGCGGGACGACAGGGGACAACATTCAGGACAAAACATAACGACTGGAACAAAAGATTCTACTAAATTAGACATTAGACCAGTGATATCGTTGGGATCACTTGCAACAGCGAGTTGATGAACGACAGAGACACTGACAGCCAATCAAAATCCGACAAATAAAAGGTGACACGTTCAACAAATTACTCAAATTACTCAAATCACTCAAATCATCATCAACATGTTTAAGATAACATGAACACTATCTTTCATCAGTGTGACTTCTCACTTAATTAAATAATTATTGTTAAAAATATAGTTCAGTGGTTCTCAAACTTTTTCAAGTCAAGGACCCCGCCATTAACACTTATTAGCCTGCGGACCCCCATTTGAAAAGATATGCCAGGGACCCCCATAAGGGAAGAATTTTAAGGCTCAACCATTTTAATTTCAAGGACCCCCAGTTTGACATGCATTAGGTTGCAGACCCCCGTTCAATAGCATTTCTAATTTATATAGTAAAATCAATGTTAATTTACAGTAACTCTGAGAGTGTACAAATGGAATCAAAAGGACGGGTTAGTTAACTCTCTGAGTTACATACCAATAAGGGTCCATTTGGTTCCTAACTATCATTTAGCTGGGGACCCACTGGAACTCCAGGGGGTCACCTTACCCCACTTTGAGAACCAATGGTATAGTTATCATCCTTGGTTGGGTACGGCCCTTAGCTCTGAGAGATACTCTCGGAGTGACAATACAGCCCCATAAGGGTCCTTCTGGTTCCGATCCTAACCATCAATCATTTTAGTCCCGTTGAGAACCAGTGCATTGGGCAGCGTTCGTGGCGGTGAATGCATAATAAGAGAAGTGACGAGGGGTTATGAACAGGAGCAGCTGCTTCTCCATACTGTACATATTTTTCATACTTAGTCTTGTTGGGTTTCAGGTTTAAGCATGCATGGGAACAGAAGCATGCACCTGATCACACACGTGCACACACACCTTTTTGGGACTCGGGCCTGGGGGAGGACCATCTAGATTGGACTCCTTCCAGTTACTGTTTGGCACCGACGGCCTCAGCCAATCTGTCTCTGTAACAGGAAGGACAGACAGTCACCGCACGCTGTGGGACACAGTCACCGGTCAGGCAGTCACAGAGGCATGAAGGTTCCTCTGGCTGTTTCCAGTTTGAGGAGAATTGTTTGTCCTGGACTAATTCCAAGGAGCTACAATCCAGTAGAAAGTGGAAAGAGTGAAAAGTGAAGTCACACAATGGGCAGGAGGGATGTGTGGGGGGAGAGCTTCTGAGAACTCACTGTTGTAGGTGTGGTGAGCTTTCCTCTCGTAAGACGCGTCCAGATCTGTCTCATTCCACTTCCCAGCACTCTTTTGCCTCTGCATGCTGTCGTCTGAGTTAGAGAGAGGGAGGGAGAGAGAGAGAGACACAGAGAGAGAGACAGACAGACATTGAGAGACAAAGAGAGAGTCTGTCTAGCGTTCTTTACATAACCTCAGTCATACTCATATCTAATAAAGTGCTGTTGCCACTACATGTTAGGTACAGGTGTTAGGTCCTGGTATTCTCCAGTTAATTTCTTTTTTTAAAGATGTGGTGCCATGATTCCCCCCCCCCCCCCCCCCCCCCCCCCCAGATGGGTGGTGACCCAGCTGAAAACGTACAAAACTATGGCACCACCTCTTTAAGATCAGAAATGTGCTTGAACATGGAATAAAGTGCTGAAAAATAAACGCATTTAGTTGGCGTGTAGATGGCGACTCATTTACATAATCTTACCCAACTTAAAACCTAAGGCCCCAGCAGACAAACATCTAAAAAGAGGTGCGACAGCATGCAAGGTGTTTCACTGGAAGAGGTTGACCTGTCTGACACATGCAGACAGGTTAGGTTACCCCACCCCCAGAAGATACTCACCAGCTTGCTTGAAAGCACCAAAATTGCGAGGCAGGGTGCTGGACATGGGGTGACTGTAGGGCCGCGGAGAGGAGCTCCTGTCCGGCTGCGGAGACCGGCGCCCGCCGTGGCCGGCACCGTCGTACGGCACCTGCAGGGTGGGACTCGCCATGGGCCCGGGATCTATGTGGGGGAGCGAGCCTCGGGGACGCAGGCCCGGCTGCGGCGACCTTTGCCCGGCGTGGATGCTGCCGGGAATCGGCAACAGCCCGGCATCCATGTGGGTGATGGAGCCTCGCGGACTGCGGTTGTACCGGGACGGGGAGTTGCGCCTCTGGGTTTGAGGCGACTGGTTGGGGCTCATCTGACCGTAAGTGAAGTGGTCGGAGGAGGAGGAGGAGGAGGAGGAGGAACGTGGCGGCCCCGCGGACTGTCTTTGGTGGACGGGCGATGAAGGCCTGTTTTTGGCGCCGGAGATGACATTGTTGAGGGGTCGGGGGCTGGTGGAAGAGGGGGAGAAGGGCGCGGAGGAGGAGGTGCTGTTGCTGGGGCTGATGCGGCCGCCGCCGGCTGTGTCTCTGAAGACGGTGACAGTGGAAGGAGAGGAGGCAGGGGACAAGGTGCTGGACACGACCATGGGCGTGGACCTCTCTCTGGGGACCACAGAGATAGTCTGCAGGGCACAGCAGAGGTCAGGTCAGCATAGGACACACACACACACACACACACACACACACACACACACACGCACGCACGCGCACACACACACACACACACACACACACACACACACACACACACACACACACACACGCACACACACACACACACGCACGCACGCACACAGGCACACACAGGCCTTCCAGGCAGTTTGAGGGCGATAACGTTAATGTCTCCTCAGCATTAAGAGAGTAAACACAGCTTCAGCTAATTCAATGAATAGTGGCTACGTTTGATTTAGCTGTATCAGTTACCAATCATTGATAACACTATTGACTATAGTATAGACCTTTTTCACAGCAGCCATTTTGACATAACATTTTAGTAGAGTAAACACAGGTGTTACCAAGTGCTTGTTGGCTCACAGGAAAGCCACGGCTTCATGGAACTGAACCTTAATTAGTAGCATTGCTAACACATGACCCTACTATATCATAGTAGGGTCATGTCCGTAGAAGCAGCTTTCTGCTTCTACGGACCGACAGTTTGGAATAAACTCCCACTACACCTAAGACAGGCAGCCTCTGTGGATAGCTTTAAAGCACAGCTCAAGACCTATTTCTTTACTCTTGCTTTTAGCTGAATTCTTTTTTTTATCTCTTTGATGCTATTGACGTCCACACTGTTCTGAAATTGTTCTTCAATGTTTTATGTTTTTATTGTTCTGCTTTATTGTATTCATGTGTATTTTATTTTTTCTGTTAAGTAACTGTGCTTCATTTTCTGCTCTGTAAAGCACTTTGAGCTGCATTTCATGTCATGAAAGGTGCTATACAAATAAAGCTTTATTATTATTATTATTATTATATCAATATGGCTGCTGAGAAAAAGGTCTGTTGTGAGTGTTTGCTCTGTCTTTGGTATAACTAAGGCATAGGCTACACGGATCGAGCTGGATATTTCATATATCCCGGTTTTTCAGATATCCACATAGAAAAATATCTAGGTCCACACGACAAAGATATCTAGGTCTAACAAGCACACACACACACACAGTAAAGTCTTCAGAGATATCCGGGTTCCCTGTCTACACGGATCCAGTGAATCGGCCCCAACAGCACCAAACAATGTCCAGATTCAGAAATGTCCAGCTTCATGTAGCCGGCACCTAAATCAAGAGGACTCGCTCTTGATTTAAGTAGCTGCAGCTGTCTTTTCCCTGCTTGTGACAAGGGACACACATCATTGCAGTTAACACAAGAGGACTGCGATGGCCATACCCACCACAAGAACACTGGCTTAAATAGTATTTTATGTCAGTCTCCAAATAAGGGGGGGATATAAGATTTGTTTGCTGGTTAGATATGGGCATATGGCTTACAGTATATCAAACTCGCAAACTGTTGCACAATATTGCCCACATCAGGAACGCCCCACGGTAGCTTAGACTCGGGAATTTCCGTCTGTACTGGCAGGATATTTCATTATCGCCTGAGTGGAACTCTGAGAACACCCTGTGCTGTGCTGCTTTGTTAGACGTGGCTGTAGAGGGTAGAGGGGCCGTCTGGGAATCGGAAGGTCGTCGGTTTGACCCTCAGATCGCCCGGTAGAAGGGTTGATGTGTCTCTGAACAAGACGCTTAACTCCTTACAACTCTGCCCTGTGTGCCCCTGTGAGCCATCTGAGCAGCCCACTGTTGATTTTGACAGCAAATGTTGATTTAGTTTTTTAGTCATAGTCTTTGGATTACAATTTCCCTTGACTAAATCTACAGTTGATTTTGACTGCAAAAAAGTTATTTTGGCTGGCCTTGATGACATCGTAAGGGCTGATTTTACACTTGGTTGCATGCTGAAAATTGCAGATCTACAAGCTCACAACATGTCGCAGCTCAACGCGCTGTGAGCTTGTAGATCTTCTATTTTCAATGCAGAACACCCGAGCGCAACCAAACATAAAATGACTGGTCTTTTTAGTTCTACTGAATGTCTTCTCCACTATATTCCTTCCCTAACATTTCTAATTTAGTTTTCGTCAGTGAAAGAAAGTAGTTGTCTAGTGGACGAATATTTTTCGTCATAGTTTTAGTCAGCAAAATCATCACAGCCATCTGCTGGGTGAATGCCGTAAAGTAATTTCCCCTCCTCTAGAGACAAGTAAATACTTCCCTTCTTATCCCTCACTTATACTATGTTGCGCAACACTGTCAGCGCAACTAATTATAAATAACCCTTTTTATCTTGAGTGCAGAAGGTTTGCTGTCCTCAATATAGAGGTCAAAGACAGACAGACAGTCAGACACGCAGATGCCAGGGCTACAAGCAGGGTGAGTGTGTAGTGCAGGGTTTCCCAAAGTGGGTGCCGCGATGCCAGTTCAGGGGTGCCGCAGAATCATTTGATAATATTATTCATCACTATGCAGCATTTGCACTGTACTTGACGAGTACTTTTTTTTATACGACCAACTCTCTTCACCAAAAATAGCAGATCTACAAGCTCACGACGTGTCACGTTGTGACCCCCCCAGAATAGGGATGCTGGGGTTCAAGTGGTTAAATGTCAAGTATTAAGTTATACGTTATATAAGTTATTTTCAGTCAGTTCTGATGGAAACTTTTTGTCTCCGTGACACAGCCTACCGTATCTCGGGTGGAAATATGTGCATATTTACCGTACGTCACGTAATATGATGACAGATTCTAAAAAATAACAGTGTAATTCAGGGGTGCTTTGGAGGAAAAAGTTATTTACAGGGGTGCCCTGTGACAAAAATGTTTGAAAACCCCTGGTGTAGTGTACCTGGGGGGTGGGCTGTGTGGTGGAACTGGTTATAGGCCACTTTTAACCGCACAGATTCGGCGACGATTCGGCGGCGGAAGGCGGCGGAAAGCGTCTGTTGCCGAACGGGAGCTCATCGTCAGGTTTTCGGCAGCGGGTCGGGAACCTTATCGACCGAAAACTGGAAAACTGGACTTGCTCAGTTTTGTTCAGTCGCCCCTCGCCGTCGGTAAGATTGAGGGAGTTGTAGAATAGTTTACTACTGCTCCAAAACCAAGCCAAAACAAGCCAGAGACATTTTCCCGTCGCATATTTTTACTAAATACCATATTCTCAATCTGTGAGTGAAATACGCGACCAGGTCTATGAAAATAAGCCCAAAAGCGCGACCAGTTTCACCTCTGAACTCTATTACATTAGTTATTTTATAAAATAATGTTGAAAGCAAGGCCAAATAAGCAACTACACTTCAGAAACAAGCCCAAACAAAAGCAACCCACATCTAGCAACATTATAGGAAAACAGGATCAACGTTGCTTATAAGGAGCAGACCTGGCACCACTGCCATACAGTTAGGGATGTGAAAAAAAATCGGAAATCGACGCGTCGATCGACTCACGCTCACCGCGACTCAAAAAGTACGAGTCGAAAAGTCGAAGAATATATATATTTTTTTATTTTTCAAAAGTTTTTCCCCCAAAAAAGGTTTTAATCGTTCAAAAACGTTATAAGCGTTAATGTTTTCCATATGTGAGAGGACCGTGTGTGTGTGTGTGTGTGTGTGTGTGTGTGTGTGTGTGTGTGTGTGTGTGTGTGTGTGTGTGTGTGTCGGAGACGAGTGCATGCCGCCTGCATGTGTTGTGCATTCGCATGCATGCGGCGCTAGTCAGGTCCGCGGACTACTGGTTGAGAAACACTGCTGGACCGTGCTGATGTGCGCGTCATAGCAGTGCGCGCTGACTTGCCTGACTGTATCTCTATGGACTGGATGCTTTTGTTTACCTCCTGCCTCTGCGTGCACGCTTGACACGAAAGCTCGCTTGTTAATGGCAGCGTCGCCGTTGTGTGCGATGATCACAAACCACACTACTCGTCGTTAACGTTAATGCGACACACCGGGGATATATGAGAGCGAGCGGTCAGCGCTCCCGCACGTTCCATGGACTTATTGTCACTCCGCTTCTAGTCTCTAGAGAACAGACTCCATGCTAACAAGGAAGAGCAATTATGTATTATCATTATTATTAGGGCTTTGATGCAAGTTCTGATGGGTGCAGCATACGTTGTGTTGTTTAAAGTAATGCGCCGTTGTGCTGCTCTCCTCTCAGCTGCTGCTTAGCGAAAAAAAAAAAGTGAAAAAAGTCGATCGACGCGTCGATTTTCGGCCGCGACGCGTCGATTCGCCAATAATGCGTCGATTAACATCCCTACATACAGTAACTACAGTCGGCGTCGTCTGAAAAAAATAAAATAAAAAATAAGTGCTTAGTTTTTTGCAGTTCTTTGCAGTCTGTGTACAGTCAGAAGGAGTCTCCTGTAGGCTGTTTGGTGTGTAGACACCTTAAGGTGTAGTGCAGGGGTTCCCAAACTTTTTTGTCTCAGGGCACCCTATAAATATTTTTTTAATCCGAGGCACCCCTACATTATAATTTCCACTCCCAGCACCTTATATTTATAGCATATCGTCGTTGTCGGGTGGAAACCTTGTACGTCCGAAACCATTCGTTTTGTATTTATCATCTATAAAATGTACTAAACTAGTGAAAACAGCCGATCTACAAGCACACAACGCCTCGCGATGCGAGGCGTTGTGTGCTTGTAGATCGGCTGTTTTCACTAGTGTTGTGCGACAGAGGTTTCTGCCTGACAGTAATGATTTTTTTTAGTGATTATGTTGCAAGGAAAACGTTGAGATAATAGCCATTTTGGTTAGAACTGACTGAAAATAACTTCAAGTTTAAAATGATACTATTTTTTCAAGTGTATTATCAAATTGTCTCGCGGCACCCCTGGACTGCCGTGGCGGCACCCCAGGGTGGCGGCACCCCAGGGTGCCCCGTCACCCACTTTGAAAACCTCTGGTGTAGTGTACCTGGGAGGTGGGCTGTGTGGTGGAACTGGCAGAGGCTTCCTGGAGAAGAGAGCTGAACTCCCGGGACAACTCGTCTGCCGTGGCCAGGGACGCGTTCAGGTCATCATTCATCGACTGGACTGGAAGTGAAAAGAGAAATGTGACAGGATGAAGGCCCAGGGCGAAGAACCCATACGGATTAGGGATGCATATAGGGTTTAAGATTTGTTTGGGGGCTTTTATGCCTGCATTTGACAGGACAGTAGGCTGACAGGAAATGGGGAGAGAGAAGGGGGGTGACACGCGGCAAAGGTAGTCGAACCCGTGAAGCGCTATCAGGCAAAATAGAATAGGTGGCTGGACCGCTACGCCAGCAGTCCAGGCCCTCTGCATACATTTATATCCGTTGGCTGCACGATAGCCCCCCCTGCACCTCAATGTAGACATATAGTAGGGAGGCTGGAACCGGTATGTGTGCGTTCGGACGACTGTACAAATACAGCATCTGTTTTGCACTGGAGTATATATGGGCCTTGAGAAGAACCTAAAAGTTCCAAATGAAACAGTAGGACTGTACAGAAACATGGAAACGTGTGGGTATGTTGTTGACTGCTGAGGTCTTATGGTATCGTCCTTTAATTTGCATCTGTGTTGCTTGATAAATACTTCAACACTGAGCTGCAACATATGTATTTAGGTGCAATAGAAATAAGGAGGATTATTCTTCTTCTTCTTGTTGTTATTATTGTTATTATAATCACTAGCGTCTAGTCGGCGACCTGGCCAACTCGGAACAATGTAAATAGGGAATGAATGCCCCGCCCTTTAATGCAAACCCCATTATACCTGTTTTCATGGGACCCGTTTGGACCATCTGTCTGCCTGTGTCCATTTATGCCCATATATGGAGATATCTGTATCTGTCTGTCTGTCTGTCGGTGTCCATTTTATGTCCATATATGGAGATCACTGCAGTTATAGTTCTGGGTCCATTTTATGCCCATATACTGTATGCCCATATATGGAGATATCTGTCTATCTGCGTTTATTTTATGCCCATATATGGAGATCTGTGTATCTGTCTGTCTGTGTCCCTTTTATGCCCGTATTTGGAGATCTTTGTGATTCTTCCATACATATATGCCATATGGAGATATCTGTTTATCTGCGTCCATTTTATGCCCATATATGAGATCTCTGTCGCTTTTTTAAACAGATGGTCAAAACGGGTCCTATGACAACAGGTATAATGGGGTTTGCATTAAAGGGGGAACCGGCACTGTGTCTGCAACACAGTCGGAGGCACAGACAGATATACAGAGATCTCCATAATGGGAATAAAGGGACACAGACAAACAGATGGAGGAGGAGACAAACATAATGCAAACCCCATTATACCTGTTGTCATAGGACCCGTTTTGACCATCTGTTTGCCTGTGTCCATTTATGCCCATATATGGAGATATCTGTATCTGTCTGTCTGCGTCCACTTTATGCCCATATATGGAGATCTTTGACCATCTGTTTGCCTGTGTCCATTTATGCCCATATATGGAGATATCTGTATCTATCTGTCTGCATCCATTTTATGCCCATATATGGGGATCTATGCAGACACAGTGCCAGTTCCGGAAAATCCTGATGTCAGAATCAGAATCCGAACCTTTCGTGCTGGTTCCAGAAAATCGTTATCTGGTCGGGTCGAGGCCGAGCACTGCACTACCTGCTGCGGTGGGGAACGCGCGTGCCGAATTTGAAATAGGGAATGAATGCCCCACCCTTTAATGCAAACCCCATGAATGCCCCACCCTTTAATGCAAACCCCAATATACCTGTTGTCATAGGACCCGTTTTGACCATCTGTTTGTCTTTGTCCACTTATGCCCATATATGAAGATCTCTGCACACACAGTACCGGTTGCGGGAAAACTCTGATGTCAGACATCAGCTCCGCAAACAGGCATTCATTTTATTCCCATATATGGAAAACGCGCGTGCCGGTGGGACGAACGGTTCTCGAGATACGCGGGTTACATACATACACACTCACTCACAGAGATTTTTTGTTGACTCATGTGGCGTACGTGATGTCAGAGCCTTTTATGAAGTGATGTCACAATGAGTCAGCGCTTGCGCCGATTTCCTCCGGAACAGCCTGATGTCAACAATCAGCCCGCATAAGGAGATTACGAACGTTTCGCGCCGGTTCGGGAAAACCGCGCGTCGGGTCGGGTCGAGGCCTGGCACTGCACTCCGTGTCGCGGCGGGGAACGCGGCGCGTGCCGAATCTGAAGCCGGTGGGACGAACGGTTCTCGAGATACGCGGATTACAGACACGCAGAGACTTCTCGCATTTATAGATAGATTAGTTTAGTGGTAGTAGTAGTTATAGGAGTTGTTTCAACTGATCAGTGAAGCTGAGAGACCGAGACAACCAGAGATTCCTGGATTTTATAGATTGTTATATTTACACACTGAAGATAAAACAGACAGACTTTGTACTTACACAGCATGCTGCTGCCCGTGCCGTAGCTCATCTGAGAGCTCATGGTTGGCTGCTTGTTGTGTCTGTCTCACTGTTAAAGAGGAAACACACATTGAGGTCATGAGGCAGTCGCTTCGCACCTGTTTCCACTATGGGACACACATTATGCCCTGACAATGAAGTTATGCCTGATTTATTTTACACTTAGTTGCACACCAATGTCAATGAGGAAAATAGCTGATCGACAAGCTCACAATGCTTCAAAGCACAACACAATGTGAGCTTGTTCATCGGCTATTTTCCCTCGCAACACTGGCACGCAACTACCAAGTACAACTAAGTACAAATCAGGCTAGGACTCAGCATATCAAATAAAGTAATATTCACATTCCACAGTTACTCAGAACGTTTTGTGCCAAAATGTTTCACAACATTGATTGAATATGCTTTCAAAGATTCACAACATTGATTGTATGCTTTCAACACATCAATGTCAAGTGTTCTCTTCACATAAACGTATCAAGTCAAGGTTGCTCATAGACAAGCCTTGCAGACCATTGATTCTATAAGTTCTGACATTGATTGACTGGCGGGTAAAGAGAAGTCTGCACGCTGCAGCCAGCAGTAGATATAAGGGCTTGTCGGAGCTCAACAGGGACAACATGCATCAGAGAGAATAACACCTACAGTAGGCACTTCAGGACAGACTATACCCAAATAAAAATACACTGAGAACTATATTTTTATTTGGGTAGTCTCTCCTAAAGTGCCTAGGTATTATTCTCTCTGATTGATTGACTGACATCTGTATTGAAAACACATAGTACATAAATAGTTTAAATCTCAATAAAAGGCATTATAAACAAATTATAAAGTAGTCTTTATCCCTGCCTCCTTCCTTCCTTCCTTCCTTCCTTCCTTCTTCCCTTAGCTGGCCCCTTGCTCCCTCGCTCCCCGCAGGTATTCTGCAAGAACTCGAGCCTTCGTGTATAAACAAGTCACACCATCTTCATACTCCCACCAAGAATAAATCACATTTATATCACACCGCTAAATGACATCACACAGCCCCCTCGTTCTTCAACTTTATTAGGCCGTTAGGTTACACCCCTTGACTTCCAGGAGGATTCGTCTCTCTCCTCTCGTCTCTCTCCTCTTGCTGACTCACAACCAAAGCCAGGTGTTCCGGTCTGACTGCGGCCGGGACACCTGGCTTTGTTGACAGACATAATGGATGACTAATCACTAAACAGGCCAATTTACTATGAACAGATAAAGAGAGAGACTGATAGACCTGTAGACAGACACTGGCTGTGTTTACATGCACATATTCTACTTGTATTCAGAATGACTGCTCATTCAAAATAAAAAATACTCATGTAAACACCTCAATTGGAATAGAATATTCCATTCCAGTCAATTGGAATGATAGGGCAGGGTGGTATATACCGTTTGAATCAGAAATATTATTATCTTATTCAGGTTCCATGTAAACAGTTGGGTATGAGTTCATTCTGAATGAATAAATATTGTCCATGTAACCACAGCCCTGATAGACAGACAGAAACAACGCAGAACCCTGGAGGAAGACAGACATAATACAGACAGACAGAGATATAGACATGGAGTCAGACAGACAAACAGGTGCAGTGTACAGTGATTCACACACCTGGACAGATGACAGGGTGCACTAACACCACACACACGCCCATGCACATGTACAAATGCACACACGCACGCACGCACGCACGCACGCACGCACACCTGTGTGCATCAATGGGTGAGTTCATACAGAAGCACAAAGCTACTGCCTGTGAGGGTATAGTTGATTTCACCAGTTAGCTAATTAATTAGATCACTAAAAGATGTGAAATCTAGTTTGGTATAATGTGATACTTAATATGCTGCGTGTGTAGTACTGTGTACAGTAATTAACATATTATGAATGCAATTACGTTGATGGGAGTTCCACTCAGCCTTTGTTGAATGGTTTCTGCCTGTTACACTTAAATAATAAACAGAAGGAGCTAGTCACATCAGTCAATCAATAACGCAGTTTTAAAAACAACTATCGACCAAATAACAATGAAGAGCAGTAAAAGGGTAACAACAGATAAATATCAAACTAAATACTGACAAAATAAATTATTTACAATATTCATAGGTTTGGTATTTCCACTTATTACACTGGCCTGGAGCGCAGTCCGAAGAAAGAGAAAAGAAAGACAAAAAGGACAAGATAAAGAAGACTAGACTATAGGACAACAAGAACTCTACAACAGGAGGGAGTAGAGGTGAGAAGATGGTAAAGTGGATAAATACTGTATGGCTGTCAAAGTGTGTTATTACGTCAATGAAAACAGAGATATGACAAGATAAACTAGGCGTTAAGCGCTAAGAATGCAGGCCTTACGGGGAATATCTCTGAAGGGAGGAAACATTCCAGAGCATGAACCGACAATGCAAACACTGCATCTGCACATTGCGTTCTGCATTAAAAGTCAGGAAACAACCGGACATAAGTTATTCTAATATATATATATATATATATATTCCTTACATAAGGTTGATAATCAATTTTCAACAATATCATGCAGTATCACTATCGTTTTTAATTTGTGTAGTCAGATAGATAGATAGATAGATAGATAGATAGATAGATAGATAGATAGATAGAAAAAGAAAATAAAAGTACTGTTTTGTACAGTCAAAAAAAAGCAAGGCACAAAAAAGGAGAAGAAGAAAAAGTCAATGAGTTCATTGTGTGTTAACAAGTAAACAGACGCTCAAGTTCAACTAAGCTTCATCAATCACTCAAGCGATAACGCACCTTTCAAAATCCTGAAAGCTACAGTGCAGGACAAAGTGTCTGTAAATAACATTTAGTCTGCTACTTGTTTCCAGATCAACGTCGCAATGTGCAAGTGCAATAGAATAGAGCATAACTAAGGCGAATTGGGGCAGTCAGTCACACTGAAATCAGTTTTACTTTAATGAAAAACAGTACAGTTCATCTGAGAAATAATATCAGGTAACTGTCCTTCTATGGAATTATATATATACGGTATATATATAGGGTTAGGTTTAGAGTTCAGGGTTAGACTTTAGGCTTTGAGCTAGCATTCACCAGGTCAGCATTCACCTGGCAGGTTATCATTCACCAGCATCGGCAGGTTAGCATTCACCTGCGTCAGCAGGTTAGCCTCGGACTACTGGGACCTCGAAACAACGCGGCACATCGAAATATTGAAACATTGTGTGTGTGTGTGTGTGTGTGTGTGTGTGTGTGTGTGTGTGTGTGTGTGTGTGTGTGTGTGTGTGTGTGTGTGTGTGTGCGCGCGTGCGTGTGCGTGTGTGTGTGTGAGAGAGAGTCACACAATCACACAAAGGCGCCACTGATCCAGAGAAACGTAATAATACTGCATCAGTTTAAGCAAACACTTCATTCAATCATTAAGACATAAATTGCCTAATAGTTAACGACTTTTAGAAACGACATTCTAATGAACAACTGCACTTCTCCTGGAGGTGCAAACCCTGCCCGCACAAAAATCTCTTGTTGCAGTAATTCTTCTTTGTTGCAGTAATTCCTCTCCATTGAATGGGGTGATTCATAGTAGATCGGGTGGTTTCTCCCTTCCTAGACTATAGTTTCACCACTGATTTTGAACTTTTCACCCCAAATGTTTATGGGAAGAGAATGTTACAATTTAGGCATTAAGCAGACGCTCTAATCCAGATCCAGTACCGAGGTCAGAGTAAGCAGCATGAAGTTCCATGAACCCTAGTCAAACCAAAACCAACAACAGGAAAAGTACAGTGCTTGGGTAATCGGAACGCTAAGAAAACAAGACCTACAAAATAACTAGGACAGCAGGCAGGCAGGCAGGCAGGCAGAAATTGAACATAGCATCTAAACAACACATCATATCTACAAAGAATACTTAATTATTTCTCACCCTGTCATGTATTGCTGACTGTTGACAGGCAGGTTAATATTCATCACGTTACAGAGGAAATTATGTATCAAGTGTAAGGTCATCAAGGGGTCGTCACAACACCGTCCAGCATGCACTCAGACAACAGCCATGCTGTGTGTGTTGAGTGTGTGTGTGTGTGTGTGTGTGTGTGTGTGTGTGTGTGTGTGTGTGTGTGTGTCTCACATTCCACACCACCACAGTCCACACCTCCCTGTGAGGCACTCAGCAGAGCCAGGAACTGAAGCTTATCTCTATTTGCCAAGACAAGAAACACGCAGGGTTTTAACGTGACTCACACACAACCGTCGGGGTGATCAACCTCCTCGCTCGCTCAATCACTGAACACTCTCCCTGTTTCTCCTCTGATATTCACTTGAACCCCCGTCCACTGCACCCATGCCTTCTGGTTGTGTCGCATTCCATCCCGCTTCACTTTCCCTTCCTTTTTCCAAGGACTCTCGCTATGTGTACTCACTCAGTGTGTACACAGAGAGTGTGCAAATGGAACCAAATGGACCCATGCGGGTCCAGTTGTTTCCAATTTCACACTCTCTGGGTTAAATTAACACTGTGGATTTTTTGCTGCGTATCAATAGTGTCAGGTTACTAGTGCCTATGAAAAGACTTCCAATGAATTCCCTAAGAGAGTCACAGTCTTTCTTGAAATCTACCAAGAAAAGACAGTAACATACTTACAAACAATAGCCCACATATCACTGGATTCACTTGAGGAAGGCCCTTAGCTTTTTTGTCCTTTGCTTTTCTTTGGGGATTTTTGGTGATATGACCCAAATAAGAGGAGATGTGAGTATTTTGTCCTCGTTGACTTGGATGTTTGAGATGTCCTTCCTTTTTAATCTTTAGGAATATATCACTGGAGGTATAAACATAATTATTACATGAAACCATCTGTATGTTACTACACAAATGTGACAAACTCATTTTAGAATGAGTTTGTCACATTTGTGTAGTAACATACAGATGGTTTCAAATATGGCCTAGTTTTTTTTTTGCAACGTAAAAACTTGGGAGGCTTGGAAAGACGTTCGCATGCATCGACCGATAAAGAGAGAGAGGGACCTTTGTGTTGTGACTGTGGGAAGTTAAGGGAGATTATGAAAGACAATAATGATTATGCTAAGCAAAAACCCCTGGGTGTGTCTGCACTCTGCAGCATGTGACCTGAAGCTGCAGCACCGCCCTGTCTATCCCTCTCCAGGCTTTCATGTTTTATGTTCCTAAACCAATGACTTCTCATTACATGTCAGGCCAATTCTCTGGTTCCTATTCAACCTCCTCCTTTCCTTTCCTTTCCCTTCCCAAGGACGCATCCTTTTAATTTCCTGCCTCTCATCTTTTAGTATCAAACCAACGCTCCTTCATATCCTTCCCCTCTCTCTCACTCTCTCTCTCTCTCTCTCTCTCTCTCTCTCTCTCTCTGCCACACACGCACACGCACACACACACACACACACACACACACACACACACACACACACACACACACACACACACACACACACACACACACAAACACTGAGCTGGGCATTACTGTAATAGTCAGAAGGATAAGAATCATACATGTATTCTAAAGCTCACACTTTCCTTGTCAACCTCAGCCCTCTTGTGTTAGACATGCTGTCAAACTGAGCCTAACACATTTCCCACAGGTGACATTTAACCCATTAAGACCTGAGGCTGATTCTACAAATGCTTTCTAAACCAGTAGTTCTTTCAAGATTTTCATAAATAGCAAATGTACAAGCTCGCAGCGTGACATGCTGCAGAGCTTGTGCGTCAGCAATTTTTTAATAGCCTACGCGAAAATCGAAAATGAAATCCAGCTGAATTCATAGGCCCGGCGTAGTATAACCTGCAATTAAAAAACAAGCATGCAATTTAAACAGTAATAACGCTAGCCACTAGCCAGCGATGTCCACATTGCTAGTAGTAGTGTAACTTGATTTTGGATAATTCGGAATACCAATGCTTCAAAGGCTGCAGAATCAATCCCATCACATGCAGTCCATTGCCAGCCAAAGTAAACATTTGGTTTCATGTGAAACATTAGCCTGCCACTATCTCATCAGATGGCATTGATTTGAAACGGTCTTCATGTGAATAGTACATGCAATTTATACTGTGCTTTTCTAAGTGCTCAAAGTCGCTGAACGCAGTCAGCAGCTTGAAACAGAAGGTACTGTTGTGTAGCCAAAGCCTGTGTAAATGGCAAATGCAGCTGGGAGACTCTGTGCATACTTAAGTGACATATCAGGTATCCATGGCGCTGTGCTCCAGGGAAAACAATAATTAATCAGTTGTTTCTGTCTGTGTCTGTCTGTCTGTCTGCAGTGTCTGACTGTCAACCCTGGAGTTAACAGAGGGTTTCTAGAAAGTACACTCAGGGCATATCAGTTGGTGCCAATTCTCTTCCATCAGTACCACAAAACATTCCTGGACCGGTGGCTCCCACCCGACCTGTCTAGCACTGGCATCTGAATTTAGTCCTTACCGTGAGATCAGATTCAGGACCCACTTAATAGGCCCGGATGGCTGGTGTAGCCGTCTGGGCACCTACTGTAGGCTGTTAATCCAGCCTGACAGCGTGTCGCGGGTTCGAGTCTCGTTCCCGACGACCTTTGCTGCGTGGCCCCCTCCCCCCCAAACATAAAAAATGTAATAAATATCGGCACCCACTATATAAAATAGAAACAATATCCCTTAAGTTTCCTTTGTTACTGACACTGTCACACAACTCACAAATCCTTTCTGGATCGTGACACATTGTAGTGCACTTTCCTAAGTGCACTACTTTGTGTGCACTACTTTGTCCCTTTGTGTGAATTACTTTCATTTGTCGCTTTCTGTATTTCAAGAGTACTATATAACAGAGTACAAGAGGCAGTATTGTGACACATTTAGAAGATGGAAAAGCTGTGGTGACTTTTCGGGTTCTTGAGAATTAATTTCCTAGTTTTAGACTAAATCTGGACAAAACCAGACAAGCCTGTCCTTAAGTGTACAGCTGCAAATTTCCAGATTTCTTTTCTGTGGTATAGTTGAGATAGTTATTAAAGGACTTCTGGGGAATTCCTGGTGAATACCATAATTCATCAGGTTTCTCAGAAAAGAAAGAGAGCTTTACCAATTGGCAGTTTGCCTTAGGTCTGCTGACATGGTGAGCTGTGTGGGTTGAATTCAACAGAACTGGGCTGTGTAAGAAATGTAACAATAGAACACTCTGCCCTTGCTAGTCTTTCATGGTGGGTTATAACTTAATGCTTAGATAAATACAAAATGTCTGTGCAGATTAACACACAGTGATTTTAAATGTTATATTATACTTTAATTTGTATTCATGTGTATGTTTTTGTAAGTGTTTTTGATTTATTTTATTGTATTGTATGTTGTAATCCCTGCTTGTTTGCGTCCTTGGCCAGGGCTCCCTTGTAAAAAGGATTACCACCTCAATGGGACTCACTCACCTGGTTAACCTCATGAACCCTAGGGTCTTAGCAGGTCATAACAGACAAACATTCTGCAAACGTAGGCAAACATTCAGTTCAATTAGCCAATCTACAAGCCCACAATGTGTCACAAGGTGACAACCTTGTGAGGTTGTAGATTGACTATTTTAGGCAAAGAGATTTTGGTGTAGCGGGAAAAAGGAGAGAGACAAGTATACAGACCCCTGGGGGACCATGGTCAGTTAGGGTTTAAGTGGTTTCAAATTAAATAAAAAACAAAAATGTGCAATTCTGGGAAATTGCAAGTGTGGTTGCACTGATGCGAGTTTCGAGGAATCCACTGGGAAGGGGGAACCGTCTTACCATTTATATCAGGGGTCTTCAACAGGGGGTCTGGGATCCCTAGGGGGTCCCCAGAGTTACTACAGGGGGTCCTCCAAATCTTTGATCTTTTTTTTCTCCTTTTTTATATTAACCACTTGAACCCTAGCGTCCATATTCTGATAACTTTAGCCAAAAATAGCAAATCTACCGTGCTGCGAGGCGTTGTGAGCTTGTAGAACATCTATTTTTGGCAAAGAGCTTCAGTGTAGTGGGGAAAAAGAGCAGACTAAGTACAGAGTGAGGTCAAGTTTATTATGTATTGATTGACAGTTCAAGTGGTTAAATATCTGAAAACACAAATTGACATGAATCCAAAATACACGGATGATTGTGCTGTCAAACAATGAAACTATATGGAAACAGGTTGTGGGGGTCCCTGCTTCATCTCTCTCTCAACTAAGGGGTCCTTGGCCTGAAAACGTTGAAGACCCCTGATTTATATTATATATTTTGATGTCATGTGACACAACAGTGTGTGAAGGATGACCAAAAGCTTCACTTTTCTCATGTGCAAAGGTGAACAAAAAGGTACACTTTGCTGGCAAAAGATTCTCTGACCTAGAACATTAGGGTGTTGCCTGCCTATAGCGACCACACTAATTAAAAATAAATAAATATCCCATTCACCATGATTGCCTGTGCTAAAGAAAATGCATCACATAAAACAACTCTGTAGGCTACTGATTTTCCCACGAGCCAGAGATAATAACCATTATTGTACAGCAGGTACAATTCCAGCAAACCAAAACACATTGCGACAGTGACAATAACAACTAATCTCATAACACCAAGCCAATTATAGTTTTGACACTGTTTGTTTGCTCGGGACTGACGGGATGCTGCGCCTACAAGCAGCCATTTGTGGCATCTAACACTATTCCAACTATCTTCCTCACCTCCAAAGCCACACTGGTGTCCCCACCAGGAATCTCTCGGTGACACACAACATACAGTGTGTCTGTACTCTTCCAACAAAGAGCTATGTCACACATCTAATGTCTATGATCGGGGCATCCGGGTGGCACAGGGGTGCCCGGTGGAACTTGGTGAAGAGAAGCAGCTTGTGACTCCATCATGTGTATTTTAGGACAGGGTTTCCCAAAGTGGGTGCCATGATGCCAGTCCAGGGGTGCCGCAGAATGATTTGATAATATTTGGAATTCATCAATATCACTTCAGGCATGAAGTAGAGCGGCAGCTTGGGAACCGGAAGGTTCCCAGTTCAATCCCGGCTCCCCCAGAGTAAGTGTCCTTGAGCAAGACACTGAACCCCTAATTGCTCCAGATGAGCAGGTTGGTGCCATCTCTGCCACCGTTGGCCCTATCAATGCCAAACTTTGCACACACACTCCTTGGATGGCAAATCACAACCTCCACCCCTCATTTCTCACATGGCCCTCTTCTAGCGCCACCATCAGGCCGACCTTTGCAAAACACTTCTCCTAGCCTCCTAGTACGGATTTTGACCTAAAATCACACAAAGCTGTACATAGTATCTCTATAATCATGTCATCAACATGGATATATCCCATTCCCCATATTCCCTTCTGATTGGCTATGATTGCCTTCTAAAGTTTGTGTATGCGACCTGACAGTCGCTTATCTCCCGATTAGGGAGTCTTACTGGTATATATCATATATGAATGCATCATTAAATGGAAGAGAACAAACCCTTGATTAAACCCTTTTTCAGTTTCAGATTCGCCCAGCTGACAATCTGGGAACCCATGTGCAAAGATTTTTCTTTTTTTCATCTTTCTTTCTTTTTTTTTGGAGCTGTGTGAAGCACAGGCTCCCTATACGTGGCCGTGTGGGTCTGTCTGTCTGTCTGTCTGTGTGTGTGTCTGTGTGTATGTAGCCTGAACTTCCTAAACTTCGGCACGCTACTAGTCCCACAGTTTTGCCACCACACACTCGCGCCATATGTCAAATCGACCGGCTTACTCGGGAATCGTGGGCTAGTAACTTGCTAAGAGAAAGGTTCAATAGTTTAATTGATATTAATTTATTAGTGAATTAATTTTCCCCATTGACTTATAATGGGAATCGCAAAAACTCACATTCAATTATTTGTCTCTCGCAAACCATAGGGGCTAGAGTTTCAAGACTTGGAGAGGAGGTTCATAATGATTTCAAGGATTAAATAAAAAATAATTGTGTCATTTGGCCGCATGGTGGCGCCATAACACCCCACTTTACGTTTTGGCCTGTAACTCTTGAACCGTAGGTCGGAAAATTAAAAATATTTTTTCCCTGGATTCCTTGGGTCATGACGCATCTCCCCATATAGGCCACGCCCATTTGCGCCATGATAGATTTTCCGCCATCTTGAATTTTCTCCAAAACACACTTTTTGCTCCTTTTCCTACATATTTTCTTCAAATGTCACAAAAATCGGTACACATGATCCACACACACACACACACACACACACACACACACACACACACACACACACACACACACACACACACACACACACAGCTCCACTTCACACGGGTGTGATTTTTAATTTTGTTTTTTGAAGTTTGAGGCTGAATCTGTCTTGAGAGATTAGAGCTGACAGCTGCTCAGATGACCATGATGAGTGCTTGTGGGCGGTTCTGATACAGGGACACTTTGACACATATCCTGGCAGGTCAGGGGCTGACCTTCTGATTACCAGACGGCCTCTCTGGCACCCACTCAGCTACAGTACTACTAGTACCGGGAAGCAACAAGAAAACAATGTCATGGTGTAATACTGTGTGCGTGTGCGTCAGGGGCGTCAATTGGGTATGGCAGGGGTATGCAGCTGCCATACCCTGGGTCCAGGGGGGAGAATACAAGTTACTTTAAAATATAAATCCATGAATGTCTTTGTCTGTCTGTGCTGGTTATGTTGTTAAATTACATTAAATAACTACAAATGCAAAATTTAACAAGGTATTATAATTATATTCTCCACACTTTTATTCTCCCCATCTTGACAGAATAGTAGCCTATATTCCCAGGATGCGCAGGTCAGCTGCACAGGTGCAATTCATTATTGTTAATTGTGGCACGTTTACTATATTATGCCAAGTTTAGCCGCACTTGAACAACTGTTCCAGACTGCCATATCCAGCCCAATAACCATAGAATTTTTGGGGAAAAAAATAGAATGTACTTCTTAAAATAAATGTATCATGCCTGTTGCTAAGCGCGCGTGCAAGACACCAGTCATGTTGCCATACCTTACCTTTTTCTGAACTGACACTACTGGTGTGCGTGTGCACGTGTGTGTGATAGACAGACAGACAGACAGTCAGTCACAGACAGTGAGTGACACAGGGAGGGAGACAAGAGTTTTGCCACATGTGTCTATATGTATTGTTAGGATCAGGAACAGGGGAAAGTCATATTCCAGGAGTGGTTGGCATAGTGACAGATGCCTGCCTGCAGGTTTTAACACAGCTCACAATGCTGCCCAGCTGGTTCTGAGCAACAGTCACGACTGCCTCATAGAACACATGCCGTTCTAAGCTAATTATCACAAAGGTTGGTATTCTGTTACCTTCACAGCATTGTAAAACTTGACATTTCAGACAGGGCTGTTCACGGCGGTTGAATGGGCGCCTGGGTGGCTTATCTATAATTCACCAAATGTCTGAGTGAGTGTCTGAGTGAGTGTCTGAAACAGCGTTTCTCCTCAGTGGCTGGAGCAATTGATCTGAAATCGCATCACCATTAGCATATGAACACACCTGACATAACTGTGAAGCCCGTTTGTCACTTTCACAAATCATATGCTGTATATTAGCATTTTTATGGTGTATCTACTATCCATTCTGCATCTAGCATGAGGCACATCTATTCTGCATCTAGCATGAGGCAAAATGTTTAACCAGCTCTGTGTGTGTGTGTGTGTGTGTGTGTGTGTGTGTGTGTGTGTGTGTGTGTGTGTGTGTGTGTGTGTGTGTGTGTGTGTGTGCAGGCAGGCAGGCAGGCGGGTGTGTGTGCAGGCGGGTGTGTGTGCAGGCGGGTGGGCGGGCGGGCTGGGGGGGGGGGGGGCGCAGTATCTCTGTAGCCATTAAACGAAACGGGTTTCTTACATTGATGCTCCTACATCATGCAAGCACCAGTTAAAGTTACTTTCCATCCCTCATATACTGTGTGCACAGTGCACATCCCATAACCCACACACTGCACATCATTTTGGAGCTCATATCTTTGAACGGGTAAGGGCTAGTAAGTTCAAATAAATGAAAAGGTTTTTTGGTGAGGATCATATTTACATATTTATGTATTACACAACGTGCCACCAAAATGCAGGGGCATCACAAGGGGGGGGGGGTGTGGGACAGAGTTACTAGGGCCCAAGGTGGAGTGGCCTTAATTATTTTATACTTTAGCTATTGAAAAATAGCAGATATACAAGCTCACAGCGAGTGCCGTGCTGCAAGCTTGTAGATCTTCTATTTTTGAAAAGTCGTGAAAATGTGTGCAAAACTTTGAATATATGTATTTTTTAAGCGAACATTTGTAACTCGAATTTTGCTTCTGGGGGGTCCCTGTAACTAAATATTTTGAGATGAGGGTCCGTGGTCATATCATTTTGGGGGTTTGAGCACCACTGACATAGAAAGTTTTATTTTATTTTATTTTTATTTTTTTACTTAGGATTTGAAATATTCAAAGACGTGGAACATTTTCACGATATTTCAAAAATAGCAGTTCTACAAGCTCGCGCTGTGAGCTTGTATATCTGCTATTTTTCAATAGTTAAAGTAGACTTCCCAGGGCCCAGAATTTGGTGTGACACCCGTGTGCCACCAAAATGTGGACTGCTCTACTCTAACCACCACTAAAGACCACTTGTCTGCAATTTGCAACTGGTCCAAGAATGGTCTTCTACACAGCTTGACACCGAAATTAATTTTGTTTTCTGTAGGCTACGTACATAAGTTTATTGCAACTAGTGTTGATTATATCTTGTAGGTTGTTGTAATGTAGCCTATTTCTTTAAATGTCTTGATAAATTGAATACATAGGACCACAATGGAAACAAGCCCTTAGGACCTTTTGTGTTTTGGTTGATGTTTTAACAGAGTATTGTATATTTGCCTGTCATTAAACCTATCGATGAATTAAGTTCCCAAAGGACCCTGATGGAAACAATAGCCATTTTAGCAGACTTTGTATTGTACTGTACTTCCATGCAAACTGTTAATAAAGTATCTAATCAATCAATCAAAATCCTTTTAGCATCATTGAAATCATCATACCACTGTACCATTTGCAAACTGTTAGTAAAGTATTCAATCCAACCACTTATGATCATTCTGCAATGACAAAGAAAATGTGACTGACTAAATTCCATTTCCATCACTTGACCAGTATTGTGGGTTTGAGATTTAGGTTTTTGTGACAGTTTGAGGTCACTGCTACTTGCACATCATCAATGTCCAGCCAGTAAAAAAAAGGCTACATCACTGCTTCAGCTCAGAGAAGAAAGGACACATCTGATCTCCATTAGCCTAGTTTGAGAGTTATGGTCTGAATAAGCTCCTCCTCACATTCAATCTCTCTCTCTCACACACACACACACACACACACACACACAAGACACAATTGAACAATAAAACCAGACTTTCAGATGTTAAATAGTAGGCTATAGGCTAACATACTATATTCATTCTTTAAACGCTGGCTGACTTAAAGCCAAATAATTCTCTTAAGTCTGTCACATGAGTTTCATGAAAGGAACAATAACAATCATCCATCCATGATCCATCCATCCATAACTCTCTTTCATACATTATCCCACGCAGTGTAAATGCATGCGTGGGATGGATTGGAAGAAAGTTATGGATTGTATTATTGATGATTACCTATCGCGAACTTGTGAGACCAAACTCCCTTACCTATAAGAAGAGACCGTAGTTCTTCTTCCACTTCTTGAAGGCAGAGGAAAATCCAACCGTGATTAAAAGGTTCTTCCCAGAAGTCGCAGAAGTTATTCCGTCTCTCTCTCGCCCTCTCTCTCTCTCGTGTGTGTATGTTTCTATGCGTGTGTACAGTGTGTGTGTGTGACTGTGTGTATGTGTGTGTGTGTGGGGGGGCCGGTCCAGACATTTAGTCATAGCTGCGTATTGACTAGAGTTATTTTGGAACATAAGGTCCAACCCACCGCTGGCTGGCTCCGCAGCGCTCTGCTGGTAACCATGGTAACCAGGCTGTAATGTAACCTGATACAGGTGCCCCTGCTGCAAACCGCTGGCTCACAGTTAGGATAATCATGGGATAACAGTCAGGATCTCTTTAATTTTCATGACACCTTTATTCACTCGGATAGACAGATTCAGTCGTGTAAAGTAGCTTAAGTACTACTTAAGTACAATTTTAGGTATTTGTACTACTTAAAGTTGATAATTTCCAATACCTTTATTACTACATCTCCCTCAGAGGCAAATATTGTACTTTTACTCCACTACATTTATTTGAAAACTTTAGTTACTAGTTGTAGATTTTGATTATTATTGCAAAACCACCACTTCAGCCGTTTGAATAGCAGATCTACAAGCTCACAATGCATAGCAATCCGGACTTTTACTTGGTCGTTTACTATAGGCTAACTTTTACTACTAGTATTTCTACATTGTAGTAGAAATACATTGATTTTAATCAATCTTTATTCAAAAGTTCATGACAGTACAAATCACTGGTACAAGGTCAACTAAAAGGAGATCCTAGTAAGCTTTTCGGCTTATTTACACAGGAAATACTTTATGTATCTCATATAACATTGAATACAAACACAAACGAATGAAACGATGTATTAGTATAGTAATAATAATGTAATTAAAGTGACATTTTGACGGACGCACTACGTAGGCGAGTGGACCAAAAGTCGATGCGTCGTGGCGTCATCAACAGCAACGTCGTGCGTCTCCCTCCCGCCCCGCCCCCTCGCTTCATTCTCGCACTGGACGAGTGTTTCCGCTAAAATGGTGGTCGGTGCCTTCCCCATCGCCAAGCTGCTCTACCTGGGCGTCAGGCAGCTCAGCAAGCCGGTGGCCAACCGCATAAAGGCCGGCGCCAGACGGAGCGAGTTCTTCAAGACCTATGTCTGCGGGCCTCCCGCGCAGGGTAAGAGCTCACGCCCGTTAAACGGTTCCTCAATGACGGCTAGAGTTCAGCCCTTCAGCCGCTGCCCCGGAGGTTGCATGTACTAGCACGGAGGAGTGAAACAGCCAATCGGGTTCACTCGGCTCTGACGTTCCGCCAATCGTTTCGCTTGCGGCGGTGGCTTGTATGCCTGTCTGACCAATGGCGTTCAAGGCGAACTCACGGAGGAGGGACTCGTAGGTCATGTTTTCAGTAGAGAGCGAGAGAGGATCAATATTAGAGCCTACTGTTATCATTCATTCGTGGTCTATGAGTTAAGAGATACATTTTAGCTTCATAAATAAAAGAGTAAAAGGGTAATACATTTACAGGAAGGGATTTCAAATGAAAGTTGACCTACTGCTTATGTGTACAAGCTTTGCTCTGGAGTGGAAAGCACTCGTCTTGACTGAGCAGCATATCATGTATGAAATAATAATACAATGTATTATTATTGTTATTATATTACTGTGGAAGCCTGCACCTGCCTCATTATACACGAATTTGAATGATGAATAACTCCAGTATTACTCCAGTATTAGTGCCTCCTGTAGGCCTATTGAGATCTGCATGGTGTATGAGTTATACATGTAATAATAATGTATTTATATTGCACTTCAAAAACATGTGTATGTACTACGTACAGTATGTGAACAATCTACAGTCAATCCACAGTGAATAAATAAGGAAGAGACTTCTGAAGATTTCACTCTCAGAGTCAGCGCTGTTAACTGTTCTTGTTGTGAATAATTTGAAATGCTCTATAAATTTGATATGAAGGAGCGGGCTTTTAAGCCGTGACATCATTTTGTAGGCAGAGGAGAACTCTGCCCCCAGAGCATTTTCTATCCCTCGCTATTTAAACAGATCCGAGACAAAAATAACGACTAAAGTATAATTCTAACACTTTCCTTTCAACAACAAAGAGAAGAAAAATGTGTAAATAGTAAAAATAGTAAAAAGATTCACGGAAACTGGGGGCAGAAATTCTCCTCTGCCTACAAAATGATGTCATACTTAACAGCCCCTAGTCAACTTTTTCTTGAAAAACGGATGCTAAAATAAAAATAATGTTCGAAAATATTTTATAAAAGAAATATGCTTCATGTGTTTCTGTTAAAAAATGTCCACAAAAAGCGTAAAATATTGATAAAATAATAATTTTGGCCATTGTCAGGCTGTTTTGTTTACATACTAGTCTATTCTTTTATATGGATTGATAGGATGTAAACAAAGTGTCAGTCTCCTTTAAAACAAAAATATGTTTTAGCACTACAGCCATCTTTCCTTGTGTTTTTATTTAGAAGTGTAGTCCACTCTAAACAGGGAGAAAGACAAAAGGGAAATGTACTGACTCCTTTAAAGGTGTAATGTCACGCCACAACATTTACATTTATACAGTAGGTCACGTGGTCTCTCTGTAAACAGTCTGAAACAGGCAGGGAGAGAGCAGTGCCTCTCCCTGACGCACAATTTGGAATCACACCACAGCTCTAGGCGGAGCCGCTCGTTTCACCAGCGTCTACTCAGCAGGTAGGGTTAGGCATTGTTTTACTGGGGTTAGGCTTAGGTTTAGACATAGTTTTACTGAGGTTAGGGTTAGGTTTAGGCATAGTTTTACTGAGGTTAGGTTTAGGGTTAGGTTTAGGCATAGTTTCTGTTTTACTGAGGTTAGGGCCTAGGTTTAGGTTTTAGGTTTAGGTGGTCGGACCACCGACCCGGCACCTCCGTGTGGTGCAAAAGGAGCGCTAACTAGCTCTGGTTCAGCCAATCAAAAGCTTTCGTGGGCAGGGTTTGCCTGGAGCTGTTGTGTGATTCAAACGCCTCGCTGACTCGCACTGACCAGGAAGTAGCCTCAACTTAAAATGTATTTTAATTGTAATTCTGCGCATATAAAATATATGTACTCAATTGAATATCTTAGTTACATCGATATAGTTCGCGTGAACTAGTTTGTTGAAGATTATTCATTATAATCAAAATCGGTATGACATTACATTTTTGGGGTCCTTGACATGAAAAAGGTTGTGCACCACTGATATAGCAACACAAGTTTGTCAGAAAACCGTTAGGATTTAGAAGACATTCGTAGAATCGGTCTCGGGTCTTTAACAGGTCAAATGGAAAACAGTCACAAACGTTCGTGTCATAACGAAGCTCTTTATCCTCAACAGTGTACCACTGGGTCGAAATGAGAAGCAAGATGCGCATCATGGGGTTCCGGGGCGCCCAGATCAAGCCCCTGAATGAGGAGGCGGCGGCCGAGCTCGGGGCAGAGCTGCTGGGAGAGGCCATAATCTTCCTCATCGGGGGAGGCTGCATGGTGCTGGAGTACAGCAGGCAGGCGGCCAACTCACGCCACAAGGAGGACGAGCTAAACGAGACCATCAACGGTCTACAGACCCAGATAGGAGAGCTGGCTCTGACCACAGAGACACTAAGTGCACAGCTCAGAGAAGTCAACAGGCTGCTGCTGTCTTTCCCCCCACCCAAAAAAGAAGAAGAAAAGAGAAGTGAAGGTGGCTCATAGCCAAGTGGTGATGGGAAATTGTCACTAATGTGTGTAAATGAAGATGTGTGCAACGAAGTAGCACTGCCATAACAGCCCAGCTACATAGCGCACACACGCGCGTGCGCGCACACACACACACACACACACACACACACACACACACACACACACACACACACACACACACACACACACACACACAGAGTTTAACACTGCACCTAAAGCTTGGGTGCAAGAAGTGGACCTAAGCATACAAGTATGTTGTGGTTTCTGGGGTATTTTGCTCATGTTTTGGGCAACTAATTGAAAGGGGGATTGCTATGATATTCATAGTGTGATTATTTGGTTTATCTAATGCCCTTCCATTACAGTTACAAGTTCAACTGTGTGTATACAAAGATGGTGAACATGAAATATGTAGACCTGGCAACATCATTTTTTGTCTTTGTATTTCAATGATCCCACAGTGTTGAACTGCCTGAGTGAAGAGCATGCATCACATATTGTGTTATGTTGTGGTTCTCAATCATGGTATCGGTGAACTAGAGTAGACTTGTAATACCAGCTAAACACTTTCACCTGCCCATCAGGTTTTAATACGTTTGGCTTATATTAGATCGGTAGATTAGTTCTCCATTACCAGAATTGAGAACCACAGGTCCAATGCAGAGATTTTTTTTTTTTTTTGCAATAACACACAGTAAACCTATTGTCATAAGTATCTGCCTCGTCGGTAGTTTTGTTTGGCAATAATTCATTCCTTTCTTCAGTTATTTAAACATATTTACACTTTGATTGTTGGCTAGTTGATAATGTGATTATGTGGCTTTGGCATGTAAATGCTTGATGTAAATTAGTTGAAAATAAACGTTAATGCTTTGATGCATTTTCACATGTCTATCATTCCTCAAATCATTGAAGACTGTGGGGGACAAAGGGAGTTGTGAACCGTGATCAGGAAAGTATGTACATTACATTGAGCAAAGAAGGACCTAAACAGCCTTCAAATTAAAAGGCTTAGATGTCCAAGGTGCTCCAGTGTCCTTCCTGTGACGCACCGGACCTGCATTGCATGGCTGAGGCACTTTTTAAGGAATTGGACCAAACAGTTTGGTGGAAAGAAATATGTAGTTATTGGTTCGACACCTTTATCAGATTCAGAAGCAGACGATTTGACACAGCTTGTTAAATTAGGTTTATCTTATGATTGAAGGGAGGATGGGCCAGTTGAACATGTTATTAGAAGACAACCAGAGGGGCAGGAGTTTAGATACTGTACACAGTCCGTGGCAAAGACATGGTCCACCATTATAATGTTCTCATTTTGATCACAAGACCCAGTTACTGAATGTCAAGTCTTCAGGTTTTCTTCAGAACATATAACACTTTTACTATGACACTAAAGCTGCATATTAGGATTCCAACTAGTACTAATGGTTCTCAAATGTTTAATTTGTTTGGGTCCATTTCGTACTCAGACCTGATGGTCATTCAAGGCAAGCTCTTTATTTGTGTTTCTGGTAATATTATTGTCCACTCATTTTGTATGTCCGTGGCAAAAAAAAAGTTATTATATACTATTAGAAGTTTGCATAGGAAAAGGTAAAGTTTCATGACAATGCAGTTAACGGGTATAAGGTCAACTAAAAGGATAATCTCAGGAAAGCCGAGGCTTCTTTACATTAAGATTATTATTATATTTTTAAATTCATATAACAATGAATGACATAGAACACAGTACTATGCAGAAGATATCATCAGAAAGGTGTATATCACAGGGTAAGGTTAGGCTAGGTTTATTGTTTTTCAGAGCGGTTTTAAAGGAAGTTAGGGGATTTACACTCCTTTAAAGCCTTCGGTAGGGCATTCCACATTTTAGCGGTATAGCAGGAGAACGAATTTTACCCTTTGTTTGAGCCGAATCTGGGTTGAAGATGATTCGTGACACTGCCTCTGGTGATGTAATTGTGGACATCCTTGAAGTTTTGGAAGTATTTTGTCAGGTACATGGGTATCTTAGTTGTGTAGTGCAGTGGTTCTCAGCCTTTTCAGGCCACAACCCCCAAAATAATTATATTTCAACTGGGGACCCCCCACCCTGACAAGCACTAAAAGTTTAGGCAATCTCTGCCTCTAATATCTGACAATTTGGCCAATGTTTAATTTGTCATTTTAGAGGTATTAAAAAGTCCTTAAATTATCACTTTAGAAATGTGCTATAGCCTACACTTAAACTTTATAGTGTGGTTTGCTGTTGAGCGAGAACACAATTGCACACTAAAGTTAATCATCTGGGGACCCCGGACCCCCCCAAAATAAAACCCACAGGTTGAGAACCATTGGTGTAGTAGTGCAGTGTTATTATCAAAGTGGATTCCAGGGACTCTGAGGGTTCGTTTGTTTATGGGGTCTAAATGGACCCATACAAGTCTGTAACCCTGACAGTTTACAAATGGAACCGAATGAACCCTGAGGGGTCCATTTGGTTCCATTTGTACACTGTCAGAGTTCAGGAGAAACCTTGAAATGTAATAGTTAAGTTTGACAACCATTGGTGTAGTCGTGTATCTTGTACACCAGAGTGCAGATATCGACAGCAGATGGCGCCCGCACCGCCGTATAGAGAAACAAAGAAGAAGCTTCGGCTGTGGTAGCGGACTCCTGCCACCAGGGGGCTGTCGATACAATCCTGATGCAATCTGATCTTTTTACCAGTAGACCCGCGCAGCTCGTGTGTTGAGGAGGTAGGAGGAGAAGGCCTTTATCTTTATTTATTTTTAGCACAATTCCGTGTCGTTTAGCCGTGCACACTGAGCAACAAACATACACATATTAAATATTAGCAGCGCCTGCACGATTCAAAGGAAGCTACGCAACGGAAAAACCGCGCCTTCTGCACGTTCGGGTGTCCGTTAGCATTATTAGCAGCTTAGCTAACTCGTCGACGGAACGTTCAACGTCGCATGCGTCCAGGTTTGATATTTCATTCATTCAAACTGTCGTTTTCTCCATCTCAAACTGTTATTAATGCAGAAATGCGTGTTTTGTGCACAAGTTTAGTGGACCAAATGTTCGCTAAACGGCGCATTAATAATAATGTGGCTGCCGCCTACCGGTGTTGTAAGCCTGGTTTTAAGCTAGCCTAGCCCGCGTATGCTAAGTGGCATCAACAAACAGAATGACGCCATCGGCTCGGCGGGTTGTGTTGTGAGTGTTGTGCTATGGTGTTGTGCAGTGGTGGGAAAAAGTACTCACTCGTTTTATTGAAGTAAAAGTATCAATACTGCAATATGGAAATACTCTGTTACAAGTCCGGAATTCTAAAAATGTATTTGTAAAGTAAAAAAAATACCTAAAATGACATGTACTTGGTCACTTTACACCACATTAACTTTTTGAGGCACGTGTCCTTTGGACAAGTACATTTCCCATTCACTTGTCCGGGCACAAAAGTCACATCTCCGGATAAAAATTAGACATTTCACAGTGATTTCTTTGTTAAATGCATGCATAGGACTAGGAGTCATACATTAAAATAGAATGAATAACAAAAGGACTGCTAACGAACCTCCTTGCTCCCCCCACCCTCCACTCCATTGTATGGGCTATAGTCTGCATTACAGCAGCACAAAGCTGCTAGGGGCATCACCGACAAATTGAAACCATGCGCCACTTGTCCAATGGACATGTACATTTTTAATGAACTTGTCCGGAAGGATTTATTACTTGTCCTGGACAATAGGACAAGCTTTAATGTCAAGCCCTGACTGGTGTTTTGTTTTTAACGTGCATTGTGTGTGTTTTGTTTTGTTTTCCAAGGGTAAAAGGACATCCAGTCAGACAGACACCATGAGTGTAGACGTAAAGAAGCTCAAAGTGAACGAGCTCAAGGAGGAGCTCCAGCGCCGCGGCCTGGACACCAAGGGCCTGAAGGCGGACCTGGTGGAGCGGCTCAAAGTGGCCCTGGAGTCCGAGACCGGAGCTCCGGACAACCTGGACAAGGAGGAGGAGGCCGACGATCAGTTCTCTGCCGGAGAGGGACCTCCAGATGACGAGGAGGAGGAAGAGGTAGGGATGGGACGATACGCGATATTATTGTTTATCGTGATAAAAAACAGTCACGATAATCGTATCGTGGAGATTTAATTTATCGTGACATCGTCCTCCGTCATGCACTGGGATCAATTCACCTTTTATTTGCTGAGCTGCATAACCGGTACCACTTAAACCCTCTATAATTGGTAAAAGGTACTTATAATACACGTACTTGATACACTCTTTTTTTTCACTCTCTATCAATGTCTTTGCCAAAAAATTGCTGATCTACAAGCTCTCAACGCGCGTTGAGAGCTTGTAGATCTGCTATTTTTGGCAAATGTTCCGCCACCAGGATGATGGATTTTGATTATCGTGATAATATCGTAAATCGTGATTTCTTTTGTCACAATAATCGTGATATGAAGTTTTTATATCGTCCCATCCCTGGGTAGAGGTGGGCGATATGGTAATAAATATCGTTGAGACAATACAATGTCTCAGCGATATGCCTTCTCAGAGATTCGCATATACTGTGATAGAATGAGGGAGCCTTATAAAAAATCCTGTTGAATTGTTAATGCAGAGATTCATTGCAGAATTCAATTTAATCCTGCATTTTGGTCTAAATCAGTAGTTCTCAAACTTTCAAATGTCAAGGACCCCCCTTAACTCTGACGGTGGTGGTCTGTTACTCCTTTTAGTTTTTGTTACCTTGTAGTAGTTGTACTGTTAAGTAACTTGAAAAATAACCATAAAAAAAAAAACATGAAAAAGAATCGTGATAAGATTGTGTATCGTGATACAGCTTCGAAAAATATTGTGATATTGTATTTTTCCTTTTCGCCCACCCCAAGGAGGAGGACATGGGTGATGATGATGACGACGATGAGCTCTCCAGAGACGGCCCTCCGGTTCAGTTTTCCAGGGACAGACCTCCAGACATTGGAGGTGTTGTTGATGACGACGACGATGATGATGAGGAGGAGCTCTCCAGAGACGTCCCTCCGGTTCAGTTGTCCCGGGCCGGACCGCCAGACATACAGGAGATCATCGATGATGATGATGAGGAGGAGGAGTTATCCCGGGACGTGCCGAGTGAAGAAGATGAGGACGGCAAAGGCAAGTGGTTTTATGACTCTTTAAACTCATATGAAGATTTTATTTTATTTTATTGAATACTTTCCTAACAGTTCGCTTAGGAAAAGTACAGGACAGTATAGTTCAACTATAAGGTCTACTAATAGGATTTAAACTCAAGAAAGCACTATGTTTACATCGGGGTCCTTTGTACTCAATTCAATGAGAGAACTCATGCAAACATGATGTTCATTATTTACCCACATCCTGAAAGTGTTTTTTTTTTGTTTGTGAAACATTGTACATTTACAGTGTAAATCTAGGCTACTTTAAGCCCAGTAGTCTACAGTGGTTTATAATGCCATGTGAAGAATGTATTGCATATTGCCATATATACTATCTTGCTATTGGTGGCTGTTCATTCCTCCGGTCTTTGACTAATTGCCCATATCGGGGTTTTTGGGCCAACTGCCAACATATTTGTCATGAACTTTCTGGCGCTGCCCTCTGGTAGATATATTTTTGAACTTGAGAGAATTTATCTTTGCACTGACTGTCTTCATAAGCTCCCAAAATTGTATTGAATAAAGTTTTGGGAGCTTATGAAGGTGTGCAGTTCTCGTGTATTAGTATTTAACCAAATGTGATTGTGGGCACCTGTTGCGTCTATGCACAATCTATGAAGGTCAATGTGAAGGTTTGCATGAATTCCAAAACAACAACAACAAAGTTGTCCAGGCGTTAAATGTCTTCTTTTCAACTGCAGACGAAGCCGTCGAGGACGTCGAAAGAGTTGTGATCCAAGACCAGGAGGAGGAGGAGGACAAAGATTCGGGGGGAGATTTCGAGGCGGAGCAAGCAGAGGACGAGAGCGAGCCCGCTCCACAGATCCGCAGCATGCCCGACTTCACAGCGGACGTGGATGCCAGCCGGGACGACATGAAGCCCAGCGAGGACAGCAGGGATGACCTGTTGCCCGGCGACGACAGCATGGACGCCGTTATTCCCGGTAACGACAGCCGTGACGTCGCGATGCCCGATGACGACAGCGAGGATGCCGTCGTAATACCTGTCAAGTCCAAACCTCTGGAAGAACCAGAGGTCAAGCCGGAGGTTAAACAAGGTGACGTGACGTTGCACGGTTTTACAGTCCTGGGAATCCAGGTGTAAAGTCTACTAAAATCTAGAGACCAGTTGTCTACATCCCCTCCAGGTCCGGACAGTTGCATTGCTGGTTTACCACTGTATGAATGTAAAACGGTTTAAGACGGAAGGTATTTTTTGACCATTTTACATGCCTCGACATAATGATCTTATTACTACGGTAAAATTGTATCATACATGACCACATGACTGACTACTATGATTCTTTTCAATGAGACACCCAGCTTGCCCTCATGGTTATTTAGGTTGTCCTGAGACTGTGAGGTAGGGGTTCAATCCCTGGCCGAGTCATATCAAAGTGACGAATGGCACAATGCCTCACTGCTTGGCAATACATTTTGGATTGCGGCTTGGCATTCAAGGGTCGGATTGGGGCTAAGTCTCTGTGACATACTAGCATCATGTCCAGGGGTTGTACTTGCATATCAGGCGTCCTCACACTAAGGAAGCAGGAAATGGGCTTCCGACCTGTGGGCCATATGGCGCAGGAACTGTTCCCAAGGCTCTACTTACTTGATAAACCACGAATAGCATTAGTTATTTTGTCTTGGAACTTTCACAGATTGTCTGAACATCACAGCGCTGGTCTGTGGCCACTTCCATGTTTGCCCTTCCAGTATGTTTTGCTTTGAAAACATTACTACGGCAACTGTGACCATAAATGCCAAGAATGTTGTTTTGATGGCATGTTCTTTAAACAGATAGATGCTAGGTTTGCCTATTATCCTAGTTAGTTTTCTTTGCACTCTTATTTACATGACCAATTACCCTGTCGTTTGTTGATTGGTCTTCATGTCATTTAATGCCAATCTTGCACTTAATTAGCTCGGGATAAGGGCGTCTGCTAGATGTGTAAATAAATTACATATTAGAACTTTTGGTGACTTTTGGTGCCAAAGGTCTTATAGTTGCACTTGTTGACCAGTCAACTGAATTCTCATGCCAATAAAGCTAATAAAGAATTAAATTATCAACATTGTAACTAATATGTAATCACTGTCGTTCAAACAGAGATTAAAAAGGAGAAAGATGAGGAGAGCTCCACTGCAGAGACACCACAGGCAGAGCCTCAGCCTCCAGTGGCCAGTGAGTCGAAGCCACAGGCGGACCACCAGCCAGCTGACAGTGAAGTCAAGACAGAAGGCGAGAAACCCCAGAGCCGCAAGAGACCCCATGACGAAGCCAACAGGGGCTACGGGTACTATGAGCACCGGGAAGAGAAAAGGTATAGTTTACAGACAAAACCTGTTTGCTGGTTGTGTGTGCGACTGTACGTGGTGTGCTTTGATAAAGTTATTAGGTTTGTTGGAAGTGTAATTCATTTGTATTTTGCAGGTCCCGTACGCCACAGCCTCCTGCTGAGGACGAGGAAGAGAACATTGATAATACTCTGGTTACGATTGATACATGTAAGTATGGGGTTGCCATTTGACCCCTTGATTTAATTTCTAAAATAAATAAATACTGCTGTTTTTGTATTGTCTTATTTTAATTATCGTTATCAACACCGGACCCACTGAAATGACAATACATTTGAATCATCTGTTTTTGCAGACAACTGTGACCTGCACTTCAAGGTGTCCAGAGATCGCTACACTGGTTATCCCCTGACCATCGAGGGCTTTGCCTACCTGTGGGCTGGAGCCCGCGCCACTCACGGTGTCTTCAGTGGCCGTGTCTGTTATGAGCTGAAGGTTAGTTGTTTGCCCGATTAATTAAGGCCCAAATGTCAGTGTGTCAAAACGGATTAAATATTGATCTATAGACATTTTTACATAATTACACAAACGGTGTGCTTGCATGTATTTATGTTCTTGTCCCAGGATGTAGTGTTTATGTTAACGGCTCGCAAATGGGTTGAACCACCAGGGTTCATTAAGCCTGATAAAACCCTTTCCCTGTTTCCTTCCTAAGATCAATGAGGAAATCCCTGTAAAACATCTGCCCAGCAGTGAGGCTGATCCCCACGTTGTTCGCATTGGATGGTCCCTGAACAGCTGCAGCATTCAGCTCGGTGAGAAGAGTAGTCATAGTGACTAATATGAACATTTAACCACCGTCAAAGTTTTCAGCAATGGCAGATTTACAAGCTTACAACACATTGTAACATGTTGTGAGCTTGTAGATCGGCTAGACATTAACCAAACTAAAATAAATGCGGGGAGTCGGGCAGTGTGTTTGTTTTGAACAGAAGGAATGAATATTGTGGTGCTGTATTTCAGGCGAGGAGCCCTTCTCCTTTGGCTACGGAGGGACGGGAAAGAAATCCTCTGACTGCAAGTTTTTTGATTATGGAGAGAAGTTTGGTGAAAATGACGTCATTGGTTGTTACATTGTAAGTAGTTGTGGTATTATAGTTTGTTTGTATTTTGTATATACTTTATTTTGTAGGCCAAAATGGATTTTCAGGGTTTACTTTTATTTCTGTATTTCTTTTTATTATTTGTCCAATTTCAGAAATGCTTACTCTGACATTACTTTCAAACAAAGTTGGGGGTTGTAAGTGTACTGTACACATACCATACAAATGGAGCTTGGGTTATTCATTGTCACCAGGATCTTTATGGATCACATGTCAATATGCTATGTCTCCATGTTTTTGTTTTTGCTATACTTCCACTTTGAATTCAACGATGCACCCTTTACTGAGATCAGATGTGAATAATTGAAGAGAGTGCTACTTTGCTGCATTGCGATCACACTTTGAAAATGGCACTGCTGAAAAGATATAGTATCTTTTATAGTTTCTTTGAAATTATAGACAATATATATTATTGTATATCCAGCAGTAGATGTATAATCATTGTTTCCAGCCATAACCTCCCAACTTTCCCCTTTGTTTTTGTTGACTAACTTTAGGACTTTGACAAAGATGATGGAGATGTGGAGATGTCTTACTCTAAGAACGGAGAGACGCTGGGCTCGGCGTTCACATGCAGCAAGGAGTCGCTGTCGGGCCGCGCCCTCTTCCCCCACGTCCTGGTGAAGAACTGTGCCATCGAGTTCAACTTCGGCCAGAGGCCGCAGCCATTCTTCCCGGTGCCGGAGGGATACACCTTCATCCACGACGTCAGCCTGGAGAACAAGATCCGAGGCACCGAGGGACCCAGCGTCAAGTCTGATTGCGAGGTAGGACCACGCCACAGCGTGGATGTGGGGATCCCACGGTCTGATTATTTTCTTAAAAGATGATTCTATCGAGTTTCGAGAGGGAAGAAATAAATACATTAATGGCAATGCATTGTGAGCATATAGATCAGCTATACGCTATTTTTGAAGATTTGTATCACCTAGATTCTAGGTGATACAAATCTTCTAGGTCCTAGAATGGGCGCTCGAGCCTTGCTTAAGCTATGCTGCTAGGCTAGCAGTTTTCATGGGAAGTTCACAGACGGTGCACAGTAGCCAAATCTGAATCTCACATTTCTACCTCATATCTTAGTGACAATAAGATTGAGCTTACAGTCAAGTTTAGTTTCGCTATGTATTTAGATTGGTAAAAGTTGTCTGGCGCACAGCCATATAAATGTGACTGGAGTGGCTGAGTAAACAGCCACTCCAGTGATCGGCTCTGCCTTGTTCCTAACCGCAACACTGTCCTGCCAATCACTAACGCACACCCTCTCGTGTAATCTTGCTTAATTGTATTATATTTGGTGTTTGGAAAACTATACCAAAATGACGGGGCTGCAGAGCATTTTTTTAAGTTGTTTATGCAAAAACTATTGGTAGTTGTCGAATCAGTGTGTTCCTATTGGTTTCACTCACACGATGTAGATCTGGCGTCATTTAAATGAATATGTATGAAGTAGTTTGGGTAATTTCTTTCAGATTTTGATGATGGTGGGCCTGCCTGCTTGTGGGAAGACAACTTGGGCCATAAAACATGCTGAGACCCACCCTGACAAGAAATACAACATCTTGGGAACCAACGCGATCATGGACAAGATGAAGGTCATGCTCAATGCCATTTTCATAGAGTGCTTTTCCTTTGCATAGAGCCGAATCAGCTCAGCTTGAGACTAGCTTGACGTCACATGCAACCTTCTGCCTAGGAGAGTGCTAAACAATTAACTAATCACTAATGCTACCAGGGAACTGTCTATTTATCCTGTACAGTCTCACAGGAACTGTTCTGGTAACATTTTAGGATAGAAATAGGCCATGATAGTGCTCATTGTGAATTCAATTCACATTTATGTCTAGTTTGAAAGCTTAACAGCACATTTGGTATCCCCAGGTGATGGCAAAAATACCTGGTACTTTTTTGTTAATTGAAAACACATGGTTGAGTTGAGCAATGGAGAAGTGAATAAATTCAGTTGAAGCTTAATGGTTTAGTAGTTAAAATAATGTAAAGGATGCACATGCTACTTACTGGCTTTCTTTTATTTCTGAAAAACAGTTTATAGGCCAATGCAATGCTTTTATTGTAGCCTAGGATGGTCATTTGAAAAAAATTAAATTGGCGTTTGAATAATCGAATACCAGTATTCATTATTAATAGTGGTAGAATAGTCGACTTTGATTTTGGTCAGTGATGCACATCCCTAGGCTGAGCGTAAAGTGACCCCCAGGCCTGTGCTGCTGGACCCCTACAGGTGATGGGCCTCCGCCGGCAGCGGAACTACGCGGGCCGCTGGGACATTCTGATCCAGCAGGCCACCCAGTGTCTCAACAGGCTCATCGAGATCGCCGCCCGGAAAAAAAGGAACTACATCCTGGACCAGGTACTGCCAACACGCACTCTGCTCTCATTACACCGTTGATGTGCTCTGACATGCTCAACCAACCCTTTCTAATGGTCTATTTATTTATCTTTCAGGGATGTATGAATTTTGTATTGCTATGCTAAGCCTTGATCAGCCTCTTGTCACTTGCTTGTTATGTATTGTAAAAAAGAAAAATGGCTCTCATTTAAGTGACAGAATACTCCACGTTGTCATCCCTCAGTATATATTTTGTACTTTTCCTATCTTGTCATGATCCAGTATTGTTTTGTCTTGTGAATTTTCAACAATGTACAAAGTAAACCATGACTATGTAAAGATGTTGAGAAACAAGTAAGCTCTACCTGGTGAGTAAGAAAAACACCTTCTGTTGCTATGGTAATTTTAAGAGAGACAGTCAATAGCTTCCTTTTTGTTTTACTTATCAGTTAGATATACTTGGAACTGTTGAGTGTTTAAAAAAAATGTGACCCCGAAGGTAAGTGAAGACTAACCCATTTTCAGCTTTTCAGCACCGTGTGTTCAGCAAAAAATTGCCAACTAAAGGTAGGTGGGTCTCTCCCTGGGCGTGTCCAAGGACAACGTGAGTATCAGCAGGTAGGTCTTACTTGTCTGTCTGTCTGTCTTATGAGGTCAAGAAAGATGCGTATGAAGACCAGGTGAGTCCAGGTATGTGTGGGCACTACCAGCAGGTTAGACCTCAAGGACAGGGCAGGGAAGGAGCAGTTCTGACTTTAGGATGTTGTTATTATCAAGATTATAACGCCATTCAAAGTAATGATGTTTATTGCTATTCAGCCAGAGGACCGTCAGAAATGAGGACAATGAGGTGCAGTCATTGATCTAAATATTACTAGAATGCTGCTAAAACTTGGACCTAATATTTTTTGACAGACTAGAACACAGGATGTTAAGTTGAGTGAAGGAATAACATCTATTACGTAACAACGCACCTATTGTTATAAAACACATTTTTTGTTTCAATATGCATTTTCCTACTTTCTCCTTGACTTGTCAATAAACAACTAAACGAGTTAGTTCCAACGACTGAACGAATGAAAAGGTTGACAGAATGACAGCTTAGCTTAGATGTTGGAAGGGGTTGGGATGCAAGATGGACTCCGGAAGGGCAGCATTACAAGGTAAGCCTGTGGAGTGATGAGAGGCCATTAGTATAAAACTGAAGTAAATACAAACCCATAGACATGACAAACCAAGCCAAACCTCTCTCACTTCATTATTGCAGGGTTCCAGCCTTCTTCCCGGCGGAAAGCCGATTACGACAAGTAAAACGCTAACAAACAAGCTTCTACTTCTTTCTTGTCACCATTGCTAGACAAATGTATATGGATCAGCCCAGAGACGAAAAATGCGTCCTTTTGAAGGTTTTCAACGCAAGGCTATTGTAATTTGTCCCACGGACGAGGATTTTAAAGAGCGAACATTAAAGCAACAGGGTCAGCAGGGGAAGGATGTGCCCGATCATGCTGTTTTAGAAATGAAAGGTAGGAACGATGTGTAAAAAAAAAAAAAAAAAAAAAAAACACAACCAACAAACTTATTTTTTTCTTTCTGTTTTTATGTCTTAAATCAATCTTGGAAGATGAACCTACCCCGCCTTTCCCTTTTACCCAATCCCCTATCATAGTCTCATTTGGCTTTGGCCCGATTTTTCAGATTTGGACTTTATTTTATTTTTTATTTTTTAAACAGGCCACCTGAATTGAAATTATCCACCTTACTCTCCCGCCTCCCCCCTTATCTTCCACCCACCATACAACTTCTCCCCTCAATGCACTGCAAACTGAGACCTGGTCTGTGAGTTGGGGTGGCTGTGCACTTTCAGAATGAACATTTCCATGATTGGCTAACCCAGTATGTGACGTTCTAAACTTGTTCTTGGTTAACCTTTTAGTGCTATTAGTACACATTAACCTTTTAGTACACATTTTGGTACGTTTGGCTGAAGTTTTCAGAAGTTGTATTGAAACCTCAGGGGCCCTTGGTTTGCAGTGCTCTCCCTTCCTCCCTCCTCCAGTCTCCTAGTTGTTTTGTCCTTACACCTGTTCTGAAGTCTTCTCTACTGTGTTTGCTTGAACAAATGTTCCCTCCACGTTCCTTCTGGAGGTAATGTTTGTTCCATACCCTGCCAAACACATTGCCACCTGCTTTCATCTACTTGCCTTTTTTAGTTTTTCTTTCTCTGTTGTGTTCCGTTGCCTCTGCGTGGTATTAATTGTGTTACATTTTGTCTTCCGGTGGTGTGGCCGCTCTGGTCCTCACTACCTTCCCCCTCCCCGTCTCTCTCACCCCATCCCTTTCTCGTTGGGCGGGTGCGTGTCTTCTGTCCCGTTCCCGTGGTTACTCCCTGTTCTCCGTTACCAAGCCAACTTTACCCTCCCCAACGCTGGCGACTTCCTGGACGATGTGACGTTCGCCGAGGTGCAGCGTGAAGAGGCTGAGAAGCTTGTGAAGCAGTACAACGAGGAGGGACGCAAGGCCGGGCCGCCGCCCGACAAGCGCTTCGACAACAGGCCGGGCGGCTTCCGTGGGCGCGGTGGCAGCGGAGGTGGCGGTGGCGGCGGCAGCGGGGGCTTCCAGCGCTATGAAAGCCGCGATGGAAACCGCGGCGGCAGTGGCTACCAGAGCCGAGGAGGAAACGGAGGCGACGGATACAGAGGAGGTTTGAGACATGCTAATATTATTTGTTAGGGGTCACGATACATGGTTGATGATACGATACATGGACGATATTGGTTCAGTCATGGCGATATGGTACGATTCGATTCAATGATTTAAAATCGATATAAATGTAGTAACTATTTAGCAAAGAAATTAAATCTGTGGGAAATGTGTCAATAGTGCAGTTTTTTACGTGAAAAATGTATTATGAATATGATACATATAAAAATATAAATAACTAGACTCTCATTCTCTAGCAAATACACAGACATTATATTTCAACACATGGACAAACCCACACCTTGACATGAACACAGATTACACACATTTATCGATAGACCAAGAGTAGCTATATTGATGGAATAGAAAAGTAATTAGACTCTTTTTAATTTTTCTTCTTAAAATGGATAAATGCAAGGCACGTACCTGTACAGAAACCACAATTGTCACCTTTCATGATTCAAATAAAAAAAATGGCAAAAGTAGCAGATCTACAAGCTCAAAGCGTGCCGCGTTTCAAGCTGCTACTTCCGGCATTCATTTTAGAAAAAAAGTCAGAATATTGAGGTAGGTTTCTGCCCGACTGAGACGAATGTACAGGAGAAGCTGCATTCGAAGGTTTTATCACAATAGCAATGTTTTTACCGTGCCTTGTCTTTGTCAGGTTACAATCGCAACAATAACCAGAACCGGTGGAGTGGCGGCAGCGGTGGTGGCGGCGGCGGCGGCGGCAGCAGCAGCAGCAGCGGCGGCGGCGGCGGCTACCGCGACAGCGGTTCAAATGGACGAGGTGGAGGATACAACCGCAACCCACCACCTCCTGCTGCAAGCAGCTACAACCGCCCTTCCAACTACAGCAAGGGAGGAGGATACAGTCAGCAGCAGGTACGCAACAGTTAACATTACATGATGGTGCACCTGTTCTGCCACTCTCGTAGAATGTGAAAAAGAAAATGTGTGCGCAGTCGTCTGTGAGGAACCTCGGCCCATCTGACTCCAACATGTTGTGATCAAATTGCTCCATAGAGTAACGTGGGAAGTGTCGAGTGTAAACACGTCTTAGGCGTGTTTACAGTGTGTTAAAGAAGTAATTTGTGATCTTGTAAGACCTAGAATTTACTTGCAGAACTGGAATTGGGTGGATTTGGGTGTACATTCAAATCATCAATCAACATGGTGCCAGCTGGTTTTATTTATTTACAATTGTGGGCCAAGCATGTACTGAATTGAATTACTCATGTTGGGTCAAAGGCAACACTAGATGGCAGTCTTGTACACGTTGCTACTGTCTTGGAAGTAATTGTTAAAATGTCTAAAATGAGTCTGTTTTGCTGTCGTAGAACTGGAATTGGTTCATGATTCACATCACAGCCTTACTGTCAGGATGCTGTTATTGCAATTCCATAATGACAAAAAAAACCCTAGGCTACTATTAGATAGAGTCACATTGAAAAGTTGTCTTCTTTCTTCTTCCAGTCTTACAGCCAGCCGGGCTACAACCAAGGCTACAACCAGGGCAGCTACAACCAAGGATACTACGGCAACTACAGCCAGTATCCAGGCTACAGTCAGAGCTACAGCCAGACGCCCGCTGCTCCTGCCCAGACGTACAGCCAGCAGCCGCCTGCTGCCGCACAGACGCCAACACAGACCCAGCAGAGCTACAACCAGCAGTACCAGCAGGTACCTGGAAATGACGTAAAGTTTTTTTTATTTTTTACTCTACCAAATTTCTGTTGGCAAATGTTCCGCCCCCGGATGATGGATGTTGGGGATATTTAGATTAATATCGCGATAATATCATAAATCGCAATTTCTTTGGTCACAGTAATTGTGACATAAAGTTTTCAAATTGTCCCATCCCCAACAGTGGTGCAAACATTTTCAGGTCAAGGCCCCCGAAATGGATACGTATAGCCCACAGATCCCAACTGGGGAAAAGATTTTATTTTTCAAGTGATAACTTTCATACTACAGGGCTTCCACCACGTAAATCCTACTTATTTATTTTGTATGTCAAAAAGCCTTGCCTCGCGATGTGTTTTGAGTTTGGAGATGGGCTATTTTGCTACTTCACCTACCTGCTGGCGAGATGTGTCCAAGTAATTGAAAAGGATTGGGAAAGAAATTAACAGGGGATAAACCATTACTTAATGCTGCAATCCGGAAGTTATTAACAACATAATAACTAGTACATCTACAGTGGTTGGTGGTGGTCTCCTTAACTCTTACATTGAGACATTTGGACCCTGGTGTCAGGTTGGACACCTAGTGGTTGAGAAGTGCTACTGCGACAAACTCTGCAAGCGCAGTGGTCTCTGTGCACAACTGTAGCCACGGTTCTCTAGAAGTACCTTTTTCCTCATTAGCATATATGAACACGTATCAAGGTGTCTTATTTGTGTCTGTTCCAAATGTACAGAGCCTATATCTCCAAGAAGGTATTCCATCTTGATTAGCTTTGGGATCCATCTCTTAATGGCCTGATTTCTTAATAGTTCCCTTTACAACTCATATATATGGGGTTCCATTTCCAAATGGACCCTTACAGGTCTGTAACTCTTTGAGTTTACAAATGGAAATCAAAATTTGTATTTTTACAAATTTTCATTTGTAAACTCACCACTTATGGTGGTCCTTGCAATGTAAAATTCTGAACATTAACTGTATAGTAGACATTCAGTCCACATACCAGCTCTGACAGTGTGATAAAACCGGTTCCAGAAAAGGTTCCATGTCATGGAACCAATTCCAGGTTCCTCAATGTTGGATCCGATTCCTCCGGTTCCTGATCCCAACCCTAGTCTTGATGGAGGCTAGAAGTCTGCATAGGACATGAAACTTGTTGATTATAACTTTAATTGATTCAATGTCTTTCCCTTTTCCCCCTCTAGTATGCTCAGCAGTGGCAGCAATACTACCAGAACCAGAGCCAGTGGAACCAGTATTACAGCCAGTATGGCAACTACGGACAGGGACAGGGCAGCCAGGGATCGTCTGGCTCCCAGTAAAACGCCACTGTCCCCTGCTCCTTGGAGCCTCCGCCCAGCATCGTATCCTGAATTAACCCTCCAAACAGGATTTTAATATGTACAGTCACGCCTACCTTTTAACCACTTAAACCCTATATACTTCCTTAACCGGGGGTCCCCTTCTCTTGTTGGCCTATTATGACACGGCCAGAATGCGGGACGCTAGGGTTCAACTGGTTACAGGTCTTTGTAGCCCTCATTCCCTTCAACTCAAGTCAATTCACATTACAGTAAATGTACACATTAGGGCTGCAACGATATTGGTCAGAAGTATTAATAAAAACATACTACGACGATCATGTGTGTGGTTGCGGTAGGAATTGTGTTAACGTGCGTCTTATCTTATTTCTTTCTGTGTACTGAAAAACGTGTAACACATAACTAGAGGGGGCGTCTTCACGTTTTCCATTTGCTTAGTTTTAATACATTAGCGACGCTTTCAAATGTGCACAACGGCACCAGAATCTAATCCGCTTGGGGAAAACATTGCTTTGGCAACGGTAAGATTTTATTTTTGCAACTGATCGTGCAGCCCTAGTACGCATCACCTGTATAGTTTGTTGATCGCTCTTTTGTTTTCTTATTTTCTTTTAATTAACTGATGTCTTACTCTGAAGCCATGGCTGTGAGTTGGTAGAGTAATAGTAGATGTGTAATGAATGTTATTTCAGCTGTTTGCATTTTGAATGTGGTTTGTCTGTCTCAACCAGACTGCTGCATTTTCTACAGATAGAAGTAAGAACATAGTATGTTATATTCCTGAGATGCATATGGTACAGGTTTAAAAAGAAAAAGAAGCATTGGAGCAAGACAAGAATAGGCTGCGACTGAATCAGTTTGCTTGTTTGACGGCTTAACCAAGAACAAAAAAAGATGCATGCTTTTTTTTCATAGAAGCTTTCCCCATGCCTTCTCCTTTTTATTTTTAGTTACCACATTGCTTTTCTTTCTTCGTATTCACTCCCAATAGACGTTGACATGAAAGAATATTTTTTTTAATAGATGTTGATGTAGTATTTAATCGTCCATACAGTCCCTTGATTGAGCAGGATTTCGTAGTTGTGTGCAAAAGTTCTTTTTTTATGCTTTTTCTTTTTTTGTTCAAACATTTCTTTTATTTTGTTTTTTTGATTGGTGTTCCAATGAATCCCGAACATTTATATCCTGTTCTTCCCATCATTTTTTTTTTCTAACTGAACGTTGAGAACCTGATAAGAAAAGATATCACACACTGTCTGTGTCTTTATACAATAAAAAGCATTTGAATATTCCTGGAGACATCCATGAGAGTTGTTTGCTTTTTTTTTTTTTCCAGTCTTTATCAGTCACTTAGATGGATATTGACGTGACTTGAGGAGCCGCAGTTCCGCCACTTCAAATTGAGTGTAGCATACAGGGGCGTCACACCAAACTCTGGGCCCCCCATGAATGTTAACTATTGAAAAATAGCAGATATACAAGCTCACAGCGCAGCACCGAGTGCCACGCTGCGAGCTTGTAGATCTGCTATTTTTGAAAAATTGTGAAAAAGTGTGCAAGAAACCCAAGTTTCCATGTCAGTGATGCTCAAACTTTTTCATGTGAAGGACCCCCAAAATGATATGAATTTGGCCACGGACCCCCATCTCAAAATATTTAGTTCCAGGGACCCCCCCCCCCCCGGAAGCAAAATTTGAGTTACAAATGTCTGCTTAAAAAATACATATTCAAAGATTTGCACACATTTTCACGACCTTTCAAAAATAGCAGATCTACAAGCTCGCAGCGCGGCACCGATATCTGCTATTTTTCAATAGCTAAAGTTACTAGGGCCCCTCCACCTTGGGCCCTGGTAACTCAGTCCCACTTTCCTACCCCTTGTGACGCCCCTGGTTGCATACATACTGTGATGTATACATCATTAAAAACATGGAGCAAGATAAGTTTAGGCTACGACTTGAGACCTCTTAACTTGTGCACTTGTCGATGATGGATTTAGCACCAGACGACAAAACCAGAAAACGGGTTCTTCATAAAGTAGAAAAAAGTGGCTTTTGGAGAACAAAAAAGTCATTTTGAAAGTCGAAAACAAAGATCTGGTCAAAACCCAAAAAGTTGTACAACCGTGACTGAATGAATCTTCCTGAAGTCCATTACACGTAACTTATGTCATTTTATAGCATCCTAGTTGCAATGGCCTGTAGCGCAGTGCCCCCTGGCGACCTTTTCCCAAGTGTTTTCAGGTGGCAGGATGTTCTGCTGTCCATGTGGAGAGTGAGAATGTCTGGCCTGCACGTTTCAGTCTGGTTCTCTGCTGTTGTCTTTGTAGAGCTGCAGTTCCTCCATCTTGTCCCGCAGTAGAGTAGTAGAGACTGGCATGGAGGACCCTCTGGCTCTCTGAGGCAGTGTGTTGGCCTGAAAGATGACAAAAAGCAGCACTGTAGACCCAAGAGAATCCCTTGACACAGATTAAACAACTGGCACAATTTTCGGTTAACTTATATTAACCGTTGATGTTGATACTCCAACACTTAAATACAGTATTCAAGTGTACTTATAACTTTAATACAATACTAAAGTGTACTTCTACTGTGACTGTCCACCACTACAAGTTTGAATAATTTGAACAGGCTGATAATTCTTCACCTGTCATTTGAGATACCCGTCAGTCACAGTGTGTGACGGTCGCAGTAAGGGTTCAGGCTAATTGAGAATCTTGTGAACATTCAGGTAGAACGTAGGATCACACTTTTTGATTGCCTGCGACAACATTTTAGTTTTACAGTGAGTGCATTTTAGTGTGTGTGAGGGTGGGGTGCCCCCACCAGGCCCCAATGGGAGCTTGTCGCTGTTACTACGTTCATCTTTTCGACACCCGACTCTAACCCTCACCCTAACCCTCCAGTCGAAATGATGGGCGTTCGCAAAAGCGAGATTTCCCCGCCCCAATGGGTTGTGGCCCTAAACAACCACATAGTCTGCCTATGGCAGTGGCCGGCCCTGTCACCATCGCAATGAATCCTGCGTCATTGCTTCACCTTTACTGCCGGGAGGGAGTGGTGGTGGTGTCCCCGCTGCTTGTCTCTCCTGTCCGGCATCCACACGCCCGGGTCCGTCTGCGTGGAGCAGTCACTGATGCTGTTCTTCCCTCCGTCGGAGCAGGAGGTGCCCTTGGAGGCGTCCGTCTCGTTGCAGTGGGGGAACACAAAGGCGTTCTCCTCCTCTGTGGAGCCTAACGGGCACACAGGGTCTGAGTGAGTTTGGGGTCGGACCAGGACAGGTAGAGTAGAGCAGTGGTTCTCAACCTTGTCAGGCCGTGACCCCTAAAATAATCATATTTTAACTGGAGACCCGACGAGCACTAAGAGTTGAGGCATTACATTTTCTTCTAAATCCTTCTGAGGTTTTTGAAAAACGCATGTTTCTACGTCAGTGGTTCTCTAAACATTTTCATGTCAGGGACCCCTAGAATTATACGTGATTGTCCTCTGACCCCCCCATCTCAAAATATTATGTATCAGGGACCCACCCAGAAGCTGTGATGTTGTATCTGCTTATTGTAAGTCGCTTTGGATTAAAAGCGTCTGCTAAATGCCTAAACTGTAAGCTGTAAGCAAATATTTGAGTTTTTCGAAAAATAGCAGGTTTTAGCTATGCTTTAGCTATTTTTCAATAGCTAAAGCATGTGAAGAGAAGAGAGTCGCACACTCAGTAGTTCCTCTCAAGCAGGTGCGTAGGTCACAAAGTAGTCGAATGAATGAATTTCAGTGAAGAAATACACCCGCACACTGCCACTTGCAGGTTCCAATGAGGAAGGTCTAACGACCGAAACGTTGCTTTTAATAAATTGATACTTGGAACCTGCAAGTGGCAGTGTGTGGGTGTATTTCTTCACTGAAATTCATTCATTCGAGTAGCTAAAGCATAGAACGATTCCAGGTCTATGGGTTCAAAAAGAGAATGACGTACTCCAGCTGTTGCCCTTGGTTCTGAAGTCCGGTGCAGGCGTGCACGGGCAGGAACCGGCCGACGCCTTGTGTTTCTTCAAGCACTCTTTTGCCACCAGATCCCTGCAGTGTTTGTGACAGTTCACCCCACAGTCTAGAGGAGATGGGTTTAAACCAGAGAGACAGAGACAGAGTGAAATGATCAGTGGAAAAGTGGAAAGTAACATATCGTCGTTGTCGGATGAAAACCTTGTATGTCCAAAACCGTTCGGTTTGCATTTATCATTTTGAAAATGATTTAAACTAGTGAAAACAGCCGATCTACAAGCACACAACGCCTCGCACCGCGAGGCGTTGTGTGCTTGTAGATCTGCTGTTTTCACTACTTTTGTGCAACAGCCTTGTATGATGAAGCAGGGCTTTACTTTGCGAAAGAACATACAAATTTGAAACTTGGAGATATGTACTTTTACACATAATTTGTTATACTTTAAATTTGACTCCACTACATCTCAGAGTCAAATATTGTACTTTTTACTCCACTACAATCATTAAAAAAACGTTATTTGATTAATTATTAGTTACTTTGTAAATTTTGTTAGGCCTATTACAAAACTATTTCAGATGTATATATTCTTGGCAATTTAAAAATTGACGATCTACAAGCTCACAATGCGACGTTGTGAGCTATTTGATTTTTATACATTTTAAAACGTGTTAAACGTATTGAATGAATTCCGTACTATTACTTGGAACAGAGTATCATTCTACATTGCAGTATTTATACTTTTACTTAAGTAAAACATTTCTACTTTTTCCACCAGTTGGTGATAAGGCACCGTTTTGGGAAAGATTCCCGCCCCTGAATTCGGTGCTGCTCAGATAGAATCTACCTTTACTGACAAGCCTAGCTTCTTTGTTCAAGGAACGGTAGAGAGACAGGAAAGAGGGGGTAGATAGAAAAGAAAGGGGTGATGCGTGACACACTGTTGCTGCATGTCACATTCCAATTCAGGACACCAAAGTGAGGTCTGTGCGTTTTCTCTTTTATTTTATTTCATCAAAGACATCAGTGCTCAACCAAGATGCTAATCTTGTTTTTTAACGTGATTGTGACATGTCAGTTGAACCACATGAACCCTAGCGTGCGTCCCTATTCTGGGGCAAACATTTGACGAAAAATAGCTGCTCCACATGCTCACAACGTGTTGCAGATCAGCTATTTTCTGCTGAGAGATTAAAGGTTATGGACCCCTGGGGAACTCCAGTCAGCAAAGGGTTTTAAGCTGTCATATCTTACCTTTGCAGTGGTAGCCCTGTTTGATGACTCCCCATAACTACAAGAGAGGAGGCAAGAATTCAGATATGAGTCAGTAGCGTAGCTGCGCTGAACCGGGCTGACATTAAAACATAACAAACAACAAAATCAAAACACGGACGATGACTAGTAAAACTGTACACTCACAAAACCTCTGCACTTGTCGCAGAACGTCGGCCGCTTGTACGTGGTCTCGTGGAAGTTGTGCACGGCGTTGAAGTTGTAGCCCAGCTTGGCGCACACGGACATTCCCCTCATGAAGTAAGAGGTGATTTCCTCATGACTGATCTGGCCCTGTCTGGGGTTGGAGGAACGCAAGATGACTGGAGCCGAGCCAGAGCAGACATTTAATACAGTGGTTCTCAACCTTTTCAGGCCGCGACCCCCAAAAGAATCATATTTTAACTGGGGACCCCCCCCCCCCCCCCCAGCCTACGAGCACTAAGAGTTGATGCATTAGGTCTACATTTTGTATAACATGGTTCTATTGTGAAAATAGCCGATCTACATGCTCTCAACGCCTCGCAACACGAGGCGTTGTGAGCATGTAGATCTGCTATTTTCACAATTTCTGCCACTAATATTTGACAATTTGGCCAATGTTTTATCAATTTGTCATTTTAGAAGTATTAAAAAAGACCTTAAATTGTCACTTTAGAAATGTGCAGATACCCTCTATACACTTAAACTTTATGTTGGTTTTTATACTGTTGAGTGAGAAAACAGTGTTGCACATTATGTTATGTCATCTGGGGACCCCCCAAAATAATTTGGGAACCTCCCTGGGGGTCCCGACCCACAGGTTGAGAACCACTGATTCAATACACTTCTTGTTACAGTAGTTATTGAATCAGTCTTGAAGACAGCAGGTCTTCAAGCACCTTCGTGGGCTGTGAAGTCACGTCATAAGTCACCTTAGTGCAGTGGTTCTCTATAGGTTTTGGTTCAGGGCACCCCTGTAAATAACGCCTGAATTACACTATAACTTTTCAGGTGACTGAAATACGACTAAAACTAAATGAAATGTTAATGAAAAGACTATGACTAAACTAAATCTAACAATCTTCAGTCATAATTAACACTGGATGTGACAGATTGTGAGCTGGTAGATCTGATTGACTATTTTCTAAATAATGGTGATATTGATTTGAAGTTGTCGCCCAGCCCAAGTCCATTCTCTTTTTTCTGACTTTATTGATAGTGAACAGTAGACTAACAGGAAAAGGGGAGAGAGAGATGGGGAGTGACACGCAGCATTGGCTGCAAAGGTCTTCAGGATCGGGAGTCGAACCCGCGACACATCTGCAGCCTAGGTGCCTGGACAGCTAGACTAGTCACCCTAGCCACCCAGACCATTCATTTAAAAAAAAATAATAGAAGTAGACAATTATTTGAGCTACTTCTGATTTTTGAGTGGTTCACAACAAAGAAAGAATTCTCCACCTCATCCATTAGTTTTTACACCGTAATGTGTTTCACACAATGACTCAAAGTTCCCAACTAATGGTTCCTGTGCCTGTGCCCTTATCAGCCAGGTACTCAAACTAAAAACTAAAACCTTTCATTCTTACAAAGCATAGAAACACTACAGAAGCATGACCACCTGCCCCCACTACTCTTCTCATGAAGATGCTTCCGTGCCAGGGACCCGTACACAGAACATATTCAATATGCATAAAAGAAAACATTAAGAGGGTCACTCTCACAAATATATGCCATTATGCCTCAAGGGTTCAACCATCAGTGATGAAAGCTGGATAGACAAAATAGGCATTCATTCATTCAATCGTCAGGCCACGGTCACACTGCACTTTTATGCTGCCTCTGAGGGCAGATTCTGCCAAAGCATTTCAATGGGAATGGAGGGGTTTGCTGCCATTTGTGTATTTCTGCAAAAATAAAAGAAAAAAGAAAGAAACCGCTCCATTCCCATTGTAATGCATTGGCATTATCCTCCCTCATAGCTAGAATGAAAGTGCGGTGTGAACGTGCCCTTATTCATTTATTGGTGTTTTACAGAGTCCTGAAAAGCAGTGGTGGAAATTAACTTTAGTACATGTACTATTTGGAGGTTTATAGTGGAGTATACTTCCATACTCGCGTTGCGAGGCGTTGTGTACTTGAGCAAAGAACCTTTTACTTGAGCAAAGAACAAGGGTACTTTTTACACCGCTGCTAAAAAAGACACCTTAAAAGCAGAGGCGGTGCCGCGAACTGTGCTTCCTCACCTTTCAGTTTCGTGCGTGCAAAAGGAGAAGGGGAAGTTGGCCGCTATCTTCTCAAAGTCCTCCAGGGCCATGCAGCCCTCTTGGTTCTGGTCGTAATTCATCATTATGGACTGCAGGGGGAGACAAAGGCAACTGTCAGCGAAATGAGCTGAGTTTCACTTTTGCAAGACACGCAGCAGGGTTGTTGAGTTGGTTCTGCTTTAGCGATGAGGAAGTGAAAGAAGAAGAAGAATGGGGCCATTGGCAGGGTTAGAGTGAACATAAGAGGATATGTCACGGCTTACATGTCTGCAGGCACCCAGGGGTGTGATAGATCAGTGGTTCTCAACCTTTTCATGACAATGACCCCCCAAAATAATCATATTTTAACTGGTGACCCCCCACCACCCTGACATTAAGAGGCATTACATTTTGTATAACACGGTTCTATTGAGAAAATAGCAGATCTACATGCTCACAACAGGCGTTGTGAGCTTGTACATTGGCTATTTTCACAATCTCTGCCTCTAATATTTGACAATTTGGCCAATGTTTAATTTGATATTTTAGAGGTATTAAAAAGGAGCTATAGTCAACTTTTTCTTGAAAAACGGATGCTAAAATAAAAATAATGTTTCGAAAATATTTTATAAAAAAATAAGCTTCATATATGTGTTTCTTTTCAAAAATGACCACAAAAAGCGTAAAATAATGATAAAATAACCATTTTGGCCATTGTCAGACTGACACTTTGTTTACATTCTAGTCTATAGACTAGGATGTAAACAAAGTGTCGGCCCTACAATGAAAAAGTTGACTATAGCTCCTTTAAATTGTCACTTTAGAAACGTGCAGATACCCTCTATACACTTAAACATTATGTTGGTTTGTTTACTGTTGAGTGAGAAAACAAATGTTGCACATTAAGTGAATCATCTGAGGACCCCCCTAACCCTAACCCAAAAAAAAAAAAAAAAATTTGGGGACCCCACTGGGGGTCCCAACCCACAGGTTGAGAACCACTGTGATAGATAAGCACAAGCGCAGTTAGAAGTTGGTCTGCCTTTCAGCCAGATGCATGGAGTGTGCTCTTGTGCCATCTATTGCAGTACTCCAGAAGTCCATCATTTTCATTGTACACGTTATGACTCATACCCTGGGTGAGGCTGTCTCGGGTGCAGGCTATAGAGCGTTTTCCTTGAGCGCTCCCCTGTAGAGAGCGCCGCCACCATTGCTGCGGTGTAAACAGCAGCCAGTGGTTCAGTAGAAGTAACATGATTGAAAATGGGAATATTGTACTTAACCCTGCAAGACCCGAATTCATTTCTACTGGCCAAAAGGGTTATGTTTTTGTAAGGTTTTATAGCCATAAATCATAAATCATACTCTAATTTACATTTTGGGGATACTTTTCACAATAATAACATATGTACATGTTCTAATCTAGACATTCTAATGATCACCAAAAAAAAATATTACAGGCATTTTACTTATGTTTTTGTGAGGTATAGCTTCAGTGAAAAAGTGAGATGTTGTTTGTCCAGACTCTGGACTCCATAGATCTGGAAGTTGTGTGAATATCAGCCTCTGTGGGGGGTATTTATATGCAAATATTGTGGCCAATGGCATTGTAATACTAAACAATAGGATCCAATGGTGATGTTAATGTGAAAAAAAGAACAGGAAAACTCATTATTTAAACTCTTTTTTTGATAAAATAAAAATGTTGCCAAAAAGCCACGCTGGGCCTCGCAGGGTTAAGTACAGTACTTAAGTAAATGTAGGCTACTGGTTACTTTACACTACTGCAGGGGTCTTCAACCGACGTTTTCAGGCCAAGGACCCCTTAGTTAAGAGACAGATGAAGCAGGGACCCCCACAACCTGTTCACAGATTCCATATAGTTTCATCTTTTGACAGCACAATCATTTTGGATTCATGTCAATTTGTGTTTTCAGATATTTAACCACTTGAACTGTCAATACTTAAAACACTTGACCTTTCACTCTGTACTTGGTCTGCTCTTGTTCCCCTCTACAACAAAGCTCTTTGCCGAAAATAGCCGATCTACAAGCTTGTAGATCTGCTATTTTTGTCTAAAGCTGTCAGAATATGGACGCTAGGGTTCAAGTTATAAAAAAGGAGAAACAACGTTTCTATCACTGAAATATCTGTAGTAACTCTGAGGACCCCCTGTTGAAGACCCCTGCACTACTGTAGTAACTCTGAGGACCCCCTGTTGAAGACCCCTGCACTACAGCGGCGTCCTCTACAGGGGCCACACCAGTGCCCTCTGGTCCTATATCCCAACGCACCCTGGGTTACAAAAAGACCCGCCCCCATCTGCTTCTGATTGGCCTACCGAACTTCCGTTTCTGTGACGCACATGGAAGCGTGCTTCAGAATTCCGTTAGCTTGCCTTCCCTTTTTTTTTTTTTACAGCGGGAGGAGGCAGACATCTACCTTTCTATGTCTATGATCCTCTGGATTCAAAGCCCTGTTCGGTACTCACGTCCACCAGATGTTTGACGTGTTTGGAGATGGTGTTGGGGTCCAGCCTCGGTTTGACCCCGGAGCCCCACTCTGCCACCACGTCCACCGGCGGTTTGACGGGAGTCACAGGCTGGGAGGGAGAGAGAGAGAGAGAGAGAGAGAGAGAGAGAGAGAGAGAGAGAGAGAGACCTTTAAACACGCTTTTAGTAACCTTTGATTTACACTCAAACACACTCAGTCATCAGGACAATCCTACAAAATGCATGCTTTAAACACCCACAATAATATGTATTATTTTCTTAAAGAGACAAAACCAGTAGGGGTGGATATTGGCAAGAATCTTGCGATGCAATACGTATCACGATACTTGGGTCACGATGCAATAATATCACGATATATTGCGAATCTTTGTGATACGATACTATTGTGATATATCAGCTTTGAAAGCTGAAGACGCTGCTCTATTGTTATTGTTTTCGTCGCAGCCATTTTCTCGAGAGACTTCACTCACTGAACCGTGGGAAGGGGAAGTATAGCTACTATAGTAAAGCGACATCTAGAGGCAGCGGAGTGTCAGAACCGGACTTCTACCATTGGTTCCTATGCATGGGAATATATTTTACTTTCTACAAAGTAACGTGATACTACGGCCTGAAGTATCGATACAGTATTGGCAAATAAACTATCGCGATGTATTGCCAAATCGGTTATATTGCCCACCCCTAAAAAAACAGTGAATCTTGATCAATGCTACACAAGATGCTCCCCTTGCCCCCACATCTCAACAAATCATTCTAGACAGGACATCATTTTATAATAGGAAAACTATTCTGAGACAAGCTGCTACCCACCCTTTTGCCACGAGTTAAGCTTTGACCCACCCTGATGCTCCTTGGATTTTGTTCCTTCTTGAAAGCCAGATACAAATTTTTACCTGCTCAACCAAAGAATTAAAGAATCCCACCCGTCTCTTTTGTGATGCTTGTTACTTTGGCCCAAATATAAACTTCAGCTCTTCATTGAAACAGTTAAACCATCCCTGTTGCAGTGCAAACAAACCACCAAGCCTTGGGCAACTTAACCACAGATGTTTGAGAGAGAGAGAGAGAGAGAGAGAGAGAGAGAGAGAGAGAGACGAGCCATGATGCGACAGGGATGATGTTAGTTGAACACATACACCCACCACAGAACACGCTAACGTATTCCCCTTTGATGTGGCTACCTTTGATGATTTCTCAACAATCCGGTCGATGGATGCTATTTCTTTTGTTTTGTACCAGAATTGACACCCACAGCCACGGCATGATGCCGTTGTCCTTCCTTGAGTGGAAACGGGGCCACCATGATACAGAGTAAAACCCTCTACTCTGAGAGTGTACAAATGATGTATGCTCTCAATTATTATTATGTTATCAAACACAGTACTGAGGGTGCAGTGTCTTTGTCTTTCCCCCTTGCCCCCCATCCCCCTTCTTCTTCTTCTTCTTCTTCTTCTGTTTCTTTTTTGAGCGGTGCAAACCGCTCCTATAAGTGGCTGTGCGTGTGTCCGTAGCCTTTTTCCTCAGAGTTTTGCCATAGTAAAATGTGTGTGCGTAGCATCATGTTTGTCTAGTGATGTCATATGTCGTATGTCTGTAGCCTTTTTCCTCAGCGTTTTGCCATAGCAAAATGTGTGTGTGTAGCATAGCCTGTACATCCTAGACTTAAATCCTAGTCAGAAGATGTTATGCAAGCACGACCACCGCTCACTTCATATTGGGTGTGATTTTTTTCTATGGAAATGGGAACTATGCACAAAAATGAATTTCACTCACTTTTGTACTTCTGTAAACCTGTGATGTGACAATAAAGCTGATTCTGATACATCAACACTGAGGATTCTACTGTGTATGACAGGTGTCATGATAGTGCCATGTTACAAACTCACAAAAGGTTCAATATTATAGGTTAATTGATTGTGAATGATGAAATTCTTATAAGAGACATTTCAGCGTCTTGATTCGACCATGAGACACTAAAGATTTTACTGTGTAAGGGTCTCGATTCTACCATTCATCATCAACTTCACTGTGTAGGCTATGGATATAGTGTGTTGTACTTGTATGTTGTGAAATGTCCTGTTGGACCTTGCGCTAAGGGTATACTGTACGTGCCAAGGCATCGAACATATTAATTACTCAAATTGTCTTGTGGGCAGCTTAGACATAAATAGATAGGACGCCTCATTGGAGCACATCCGTACCACCCCCATATTATCTGGGTAAGCTGCTCGCCATAACTCCACTGCAAGAAATATGTGAGTGATATAGAAGTACCTGAGATTTAACTTTTGTTCTGTTTTATAGCCATTATTGTTACTATCTATAAGGTGTTTTGGTATGAAACCCGCATTTCTTATGTAACCTATATCCTATGTCATAACATAACTACATGTCTCTCATATCTCTAACAAACCAAACTATGAAAATCGGTTGAGTATTCAGCGAGTTAGGATTGTTTAAATTGTGGAGACATCCTGCTTCAATAGACATACATGCTTTAGGAGGCACATACTGTATATTCGATCCCGCAGAATGGAAGTGAACAGGACGCTGATACTTCTGCCTTGTATGTGTGATCATGCGTTAAATGTCAGTACTACACGATCATACTCTGATCGTTTAATATAAAATTACAACTTTGTTTTTTTATAACAAGGGTTCATATTTTAGATAGTCATTAGAGAGAACAAAAGATGAGTTTTAAAATGTAAAACAATAGAAAGCAGTAAATGAAAACATTTTAACACTCATATTTTCTTTTCTCTAATTACAATCTAAAATATGAACCCATGTTGTAAAAAAACAAAGTTGTCCTTTAATAGTGCACCACATGGGGCGCCCGCTGGCCTAGTGGTCAAGGCGCGTGCCACATACTAGGCTATGATGCCTGCTGGCGTCGCCGGTTCGATTCCCAATCCGGACAACCTTTGCTGCGTGTCGTTCCCCATCTCTCTCCCCATTTCCTGTCGGTCTACTATCCTATCAAATAAAGGCATAAAAAGCCCAAAAACAAACCTTAAAAAAAAAGGAAAAAGAATAGTGCACCACATGCTAAAACAAATTGTTTGTGGCTCTGAATACTAACCTGCGTCTTAGGGTTCCTGGGCTCCTTGGTGTAAGACAGCTCATAGATCTCGTCTTCCGTGTAGTACAGATCTAGTGAGAGCTGAGGAAATAACAGGCAGAGGATAGAGCTTACATGTAAACCCATTAAGACCTGAGGCCGATTCTACAAAAGCCTTCTAAATCAGTAGTTTTCACACTTTCAACATTTTTCAAAACTTTTCAAAAATAGCAGATGTAAAAGCTCGCAGCGTGGCACAAAGTGACGCCCTGTGAGCTTGTAGAGCTGCTATTTTTGGAGCCGTGTGCAGAGCACATGGGCTCCCTCTGAGTGGCAATGTGTGTCCTGTCTCACCAGAGTCTGTGTCCAGTCGAGCATGAACAGGATCTGCCCATGCGCAATTCTTTGGATGGGATTTATGTCACTTTGAAGTGAGCCGATTTTTTGGATGGGATTTATGTCACTTTGAAGTGAGCCGATTTTTTGGATGGGATTTATGTCACTTTGAAGTGAGCCGATTTTTTGGATGGGATTTATGTCACTTTGAAGTGAGCCGAATCTCTGGGATCCGTTCTTTTCAAAGAGCCGTTCAAAAGTTATTTATTTTGTAAATACTTTGTAGATTTTGATTATAATTACAAATCACTTCAATCAAAAACATAGACCTGGAACTGCTCAAATTCACGGCTCCACTTCGAACCGAGGTTTGATTTTTTAATATGCACAACACAGAAAAACGAAAATGACACAGACGCTTTCCCCGTTTTAATGGGTGGTGTTCCCCATAACCATTCTCCCACGTAATAAATTATCAACCAGAAAGGTGTGCGCAGTAGAGCGCAAATCTCCACCAGTTGGCACGTGTTAGTAATCATAATAGTGATGTATACGAGTGAGCTAATGGGGTAGAGTGGCCGGTAGAGTGGCCTTCACTTTGACAAAATATGTAACAAATATAATGCTGGCCGGCACAGATTAGCTGTGGACACACACACACACACACACACACACACACACACACACACACACACACACACACACACACACACACACACACACAATCCTGGTGGAGATTAATTACATGCGTCAAACAAAGTTCACAGGTGATTGAGGAAATGAAGGTGAAACTTTGGCCAAAACATGCTTTGGGTTTTCTTCTTTTGTTACTTTCAAGAGGGAGGCAGGGTAAGAGCTGAGTGGGAGAGACCGACAGTAGGACCCGTGCACCCAGGATGACTTAGTTCTACTGGATCTCTTCTCTACTAGTCTCTCCCAAACATTTTTATGTTTTATTTGTTGACGAAATTATCATTATAAGAGAAAAAACGTAGCCAGAGAATCATTGTCTTTACTTATTTATATCCATAATAATAAATGTTTTCCTTAAAAAAACCTGCACTATGCACACGTTTCACATAGATACTTCTTTTTGCTAAATAGTTATTGTATCGGATTTTAAATTATTGAATTGTAGCGTGTTGTATTGCCATGAACCAATATCGTCAACGTATCATATCGTCAACCACGTATCGTGATGCGTATCGTATCGCTGTTAAAATGTATCTAGAAAAAGGTAGTCGACGGGCATTATTTTGCCATACTGTAGCTTTAGTCGACGAAAATGAACACTGGCTCTCTGCCCCGGTGTCTTAGTGCAGTGGTTCTCAAAGTGGATTCCGGGGACTCTGTGGGTTCCTTTAGTTGGGTCTAAATTGACCCATACAAGTATGTAACCCTGACAGTGTACAAATGGAACCAAATGAACCCGTTAGGGTTCATTTGGTTCCATTTGTACACTGTCAAGAGTTAAGGTAAGACCTTGAAATTTGACAGTTTGTGAAACGCTGTCTCAGTGCACTCACGGTGAGCAGGTGAAGGAGGTCCTTGTTGGATTCAAAGGGCGGCGCCTGGCGGTGGATGGCCAGCAGGTCAGTGATGTTGCTGTGCAGGTGCTGCAGCTTGCCCAGGTTGATCTTGTCCTCGTCCAGGTAGTCGGGCAGGGCCTCGTTCAGCGAGATCAGGTCCTTCAGGTGCACGCCCAGGATGGGCACCTTGAAGCCGGAGCACTCGCCGTACACGCGCCGGTAGTTGCTGTAGTTGCTGCGCGAGGAGAGCAGCTCTGTCATCTCGCCCAGCGCCTGGAGAGCGGAGATATGAAGAGTGGGAGAGGAAGGAAGGAATCAGCTTCAGCGCCCAGAGAAACTTCTCATTGCCAATTATACGCCTCATATTGGTTAGTTCAGAGGTCTTCAACGTTTTCAGGCCAAGGACCCCTTAGTTGAGAGAGAGATGAAGCAGGGACCCCCACAACCTGTTCATAGGTTCCATATAGTTTCATCGTTTGACAGCACAATTCGTCAGTGTATTTTGGATTCATTTCAGATATTTAACCACTTATTTAACCAATACTTAATAAACTTGACCTTTCACAATCTACTCTACAATCTACACTGCGAGGCGTTGTGAGCTTGTAGATCTGCTATTTTTGGCAAAAGTTCTCAGAATAGGAACTAGGGTTCAAGCTAGGGTTCAAGTGGTTAATATAAAAAAGGAGAAAAAAAATCACACAAAGATTTGGAGGACCCCCTGTAGTAACTCTGAGGACCCCCTAGGGGTCCCGGACCTCCTGTTGAAGATCCTTAGGTTAGTTAGTGTCAATGGCTACGAGCCAGACGGACAGGGCTGGTTACGGTCCATAGCCTTTGCAGGACAAATATCTTATAGCCTGGACAGAGGATTGTCCCGCAATTATGAATTCACAAAAAGATTAACAGTTATTGACCTATTGTTATTATTTCTTTTGATATATCAATATTTCCCAAGACAAATCAGAATGCATCCCTCTTATGTACGTTACCCGTAACCTAGCAAGTAAGTAGCAGCGTAATTTTAGTTTTCTCCGAAATAACGTCACTGTAGTATAATACCAGTAAGACTCCCTAATCGGGAGATAAGCGACCGTCAGGTCACATGTATACACAAATAGGACGGATCCATGTTGATGACATGACTCTAGACCGCTTTGCGTGTTTAGGGCAAAATCTGTAGGAGCAGTGTCCAAAAATGTTTTTGAAAAAAATCGGCCTGATGGTGGCGCTAAATGGGACAGATCCATGTTGATGACATGACTCTAGACCAGGGTTCCCCAATAGGCGGCCCGCGATCCATTTGCGGCCCGTGGGGGGCTACCGTCTGGCCCCCACCAACCCCAGTAATAATGGTGGTATAAGAGCAGCAACAACACTAGTATATCGTCGTTGTCGGGTGGAAACCTCTGTCTCCAAATGTGTACGTTCTTTCACAAAGCAAAGCCCTGCTTCATCGTACGAGGCCGTCGCACAAAAGTAGTGAAAACAGCAGATCTACAAGCACACAACGCCTCGCGGTGCGAGGCGTTGTGTGCTTGTAGATCGGCTGTTTTCACTAGTTTAAATCATTTTTAAAATGATGAATGCAAAACGAACGGTTTTGGACATACAAGATTTTCACCCAAACAAAGACGATATCTGAACTGTCGCTGGAGTAGCAGGAATGCCACCGTCGCCCCCTGCAATGCTGTGGCCCTCGGCTTGGTACCCTAGACATAATTCGGCCATTGGGGAAAACTAATTGGGGAACCCTGCTCTAGACATACTGTGTACCGCTTTGCGTGATTTTAGGGCAACATTTTTAGGAGCAGTGTCCAAAAATGTGTTTTGCAATAACGCAGGTCATGCTATACTGTGGGATATGGTACTGGTATGCTGATCTTCGCCGTTGCCTTTCATTGCATCCTGCCTCCAATACTCTTACCGCACTTCCATGCCAATGACCTGTGCACAGAAAAACACTGAACACCGATATGAATGTATGGGTGAATGTAATGCACAATCTATGCAAATTGCTTTGGAAGAAAGCGCTATATACAGTAAATGCACCATTTACCGTGTATATAAATGCACCATTTTCCACAACAAACGGTTAACCACGAACATTTTGTTCATTTCTATTGTCACGGTCACGTGGCCCCCCGGGTTCAAGTCATTTTTGCTATTGTGGACCCCCTGCCTAATCTAGTTGAATAGCCCTGACATGGAGCCTCCGTCCTACTCCTCCCGCCCAACACTCCCTGCTGACAGTTGCCAGCACAGACTGTTATAATACATGCAGGGATAAATATCACCCCATTGTGTTCGTACAGACGCTCGACAAAGACTAAATGCACGCGGCGGTGGGACAGAACTACTGCACCACCCGAGCGTCCAATAACTGTCGGGCAGAAACCTCGTATCTCCAAGTTTCAGATGTGTACGTTTTTTCGTAAAGTAAAGCCCTGCTTCATCATACAAGACTATCGCACAAAACGAACGAAAATAGCAGATCTACAAGCACACAACGCCTCGCACCGCGAGGCGTTGTGTGCTTGTAGATCGGCTATTTTCACTAGTTTCAATCATTTTTTTATATGATAAATACAAAACGAACGGTTTCGGACATACAAGGTTTCCACCTTACAACAACGAATTGTATGTTCCAACCGGTAAGCTCAGCAGGGGTACGGTACCTTAGTGACGTCCGGCGGCAGGAGGTTGGAGGTGTCTTTGAGCCTGGAGATGGAGCTGTGACACAGACCCCCGGTCACTGCCATCAGGGTGTTGAAGTTCTGCAGGGCACGCAACTTCTACGGATCAAGAGATGATGGACAAATCAGTACGTGCAGAGAATGTTAGAGAGTCAGGGGCTGACATTGCTAAAAGGGCCATTTGGTGAAAATATCGAAAATAGCTGACCTCCAAGCTCACAACGCGTCGCGCTGCGACGTGTTGTGAGCTTGAAGGTCGGCTATTTTCGGTGCTTGATACCACATTGAACTAAGCATAATCAAGTCAATACTGGAGATGTGGCGTGGATTTCTACCCAGAGAGGGCAATTCTTTCAACATAAGATGCTGCATTCAAGTTCAGGAGAGTTTGGACAAGGCAATTCTCTTGAATGCTGCCTTCAGGTATGGCATGGAAAGAGGGCATTTTCCATTTCTTTCACCATAGTAAAAACTGCTTTCCTGGTCTGGAGAGGGCAGACGGATAAAGGGGCAGGGGTTCAAGCCCCCTTTGATGTCTATTGTGTGCACCATCGTGCCTGCAGTACAGCCCTAGCTACGGGATGAGGTTGCTTTTTTTAAACGTAGCTTTGAAGCAACAAAAAATTACAGTACAAAAGTGTAAGCATCAAAACATACTTACTGTATCAAAAGTAAAAGTACTCGTAGAATGTTCCTACAAGCTCACAAGCTCACAATGCGTCACTTTGCAACGCAGCTTGTAAATCTGCTATTTTCAAGCAGTCAAAGTATAAAATAGAAGTGGTTAAAGCAATGATAATAATCTGAATCTTTAAAGTAAATAGTAACTAAAGTTTTCAAATTGTGTTGAGAGTAAAAGTACAATATTTGCCTCTGAGATGTAGTGGAGTAGAAGGGAAATATTTAAAAAATAAATATAAATAACTCAGAAGTGTACTTACTGGAAGTACTACTTGAGTTACTTTACACCTCTGGTAGGAAGCACTGAAAAAATGTAAGGGCTGAGGTTGTCACGGTCATTGTAAACAAATCACCGGTTTCGTAACCAGTTTACATTTATTTTGTACCGACAAATAATATGGACAAAAGAACATGAATCACCATTATAAACCCAGAGCCCAACAAGAACGCTGGACATAAATGAAGTGATTCACCGTGTTGTTGTGCAATACTCGGCACGTGCACAGCATTACCTGTGCACGTGCCTAATATTGCACAACAACAATTTATTAGGTTGTGAGCAGAGCTTTCATCTTGAGGGACAGACGTCAACGCTGTGCGAAAGGCCACGGAAAACAATTTTACAAGTGACCCAGTTCTGGGCCAGCCAGGCCTTTGTTTGTCAAGACGGGGAGCCTGCCCATTACTAGGAGTGTAAGTTAGCAGGAGTTAATACAGTACTTTCTTCCTCTTTGACAAAAAAAAAAGATAAGCCTCCATATGTCCATGTCGTCTCAGGGTAATGAAAAATAATAAAATCTGCCCACCAATGAAGGGGTGCATCTCTCCACTCCGACATGTCTCCTTTCCGACATGTCTCCATTCCGACACTAACCCTATCTCTAACCCTAACCCTAAACCTAACCCCTATGGGAGTGTCGCCACTCCGACAATAAGAAGTCAATTTCGGAGTGGCGACATGTCGGAATGGAGAGAGCCTCCCCCAACGAAGTACTCCCGTTTACATTTTTCTTTTTAATTACCAAATACATTTTTGCAAACTTCATCTGTAAATGGTGGATTTGTATAGCGCCTTTATCCAAGGCGCTTTATATAGATTGTGCATTACATTCACCCATTCACACACACACTCATACACCGATGGCAGAGGAAACCATGGAAGGCTCCAACCTGCTCACCGGGAGCAACTAGGGATTCAGAGTCTTGCTCAAGGACTCTTCGACACTAACTCTGTGTGCCAATGTTATTCTTTTTCATTACATGTTGAGCTTTTGATCCAGCACCCAGCAGCCTAGTAGGTCCGGGATGTGCTGCATGTCTTTTGTCTTTTTCTCATGTTGTCTGTCTGAGGCAGCAAACTTACAGTATATAACCGAGCAATCGTCAGACCAATGCTACAGGGTTAGGGTTCGGGTTCGAACAGTGATAATCAAATGAACACTACGCTCCCTCCCCATCTATTTTTGTTAACGTTAATCTTAACATTTTGTGGTGACAGAATGACTCACCTTCACTCAAATACGCGGTGCGTCCGAGCATCTATAGCGTTGCACTCTTGTGTAAATGTGCGTACGTTTTATTTATCTGCCTGGGTTCAGGGTAGCAGTGAAGATGTGGTGTGGAACGTCATTGATTTGTGCATTCTCTCAGTGAGAAGTGCTCTAAAAAGACTGCAGACTGCACAAACAGACAGCACTAAATTTAATATATTGTACATTTTATTTATTTTTACTTTACATTTTCATCCCATGGTTTTTGTAACCCATTTCTTTCACCCAGTGTCAATTGTCTAATGTTATCCTGGGTGCTACACTCCCTGGGGAGAGCTCATGCTTCCTTCAATGCACGAGGAGTCTTGTAGTCTTTTCAACTGACAGGGGGGACCTTCTCCGGTTGGACGTAGAGCGTGGAAGGAACATGTTATTCCAACCAGTTCCTTTCCCAGCTTTACTCTACCAGTGGGTGAAGTTAAGGCTGTGAGGATCCAGGACACAGCTTTGATGGGTTGTTTCAAATGTGGGGTCCTGAGTTAATGGGGTATAACTAGCATCATATAGAAAACTCACTGACACAAAGAGAAGATATGTACTGTAACTAGGGCCAATAAATGAGGTCAGATTCTACCATATAGGTAGAATAAAAGTTTGGTCTCACCGTGCCCTTAAATATTATTGGCAGCTAGTAATAAAGCAAGGCTATAGTACAAAGCAGAACCTCCAATTTGTGAGCAGTGGCTGAGCATTGTGCAGGAGCTATTTGTAATGGACTCATTTGGAACTCATAAACCTGAGATTGCAAGAGACTCTCTATTCCTCAAAAAAATGGGAGAAATGGACTGAACTCAACAAAGAAGACACTACTAACAATGGTGGACTGGAATATGATGCTTGATAATGCTATGAGTGTGACTGTCCTTTTCTTGCACTAGTATGCTTGAACTGCACCTACTGTACAAAGAATATAGGCCTACTGTAAAGTTGAACTAACCTATTGCACATATACTGTGTGAAGTTGTTTACACAAAGTTAATAGCAGCTACTGGAAAAAAAATGCCGTTGGTGTATTACAATACAAATGTTTATGCACATGTACATTTGATGAGTAAGCCATTTCTACCACTTTTACCAGAAAACACAGTTGTAACTTGCAAAGATCTTTAGTTACAATCATTAATTGTTTCAGTGGGCGGGGTCCATGAGCCAACTCAAGGTTGTTGACTGATTTACCACTGTTTTAAGCCAATCAGAATCCAGTATTTGAACATGTGACCACAAAAAGTGGTAGAATGCTCTTTTTATTGTCTCTTTGCTCTTCTTTTCCACTCTTTCTTTTCCTTAAATCTTTCCACGTTATTTTTATTCTGCTATTGTTATTTAGAAAAAATAACAATCATGTTTTCTGTGCTTGTAGATCTGCTATTTCCATTAGTTTTGTGCGACAGTCTTGTATGATGAAGCAGGGCCTTACTTTACGAAAACGAGTGGTGCAGTGGTTAAGTAACCGTCCACCGCCACGGTGAATGCCGGTTTTGTCGAGCGTCCATACAAACACAATTTCCAGGGCAGGGAGGTTGAAAAAAGAAATGAATACGGTGAGTTTACCTGGGCAACATGGATGTATTTGGTGAAGACCTCGGCTCTCTGCTGGGCCGTGTGTCTGCTGAGAATCATGAGCTGGACCCACTGGGACACGCCGTTGCACATCATGACCGAGCGCTCCAGCGAAGGATTGTCCCTCACAGAGCCCCGTATCACGTAGCTGCGGTAGTCCAGGAACTGTAGCGAAAAGGACAAGGGGGGCAGTGGAAAGATGAGAGGACTAAGAACTAAGACTAGCGGAGGAGAGATCCAGTAGAACTAAGACTAGCGGAGAAGAGATCCAGTAGAACTAAAACTAATGGAGAAGAGATCCAGTAGAACTAAAAGACAAGTCGGGCTTTGTTGTGTGCGGGTGTTGCGCCTCAGAAATAGCCGATTTACTTGTAGATCGGCTATTATTCGATAGAAGATCTACAAATTTAGCATCATTATCAAATGCAGTAGACTGAATCAGCTGTAGATTTTAGTTGACTAACATCTTATGACATTTAATGAACTAAAACTAAGACTAAAACCAAGACTAAAAAATTACCTAAACGAAATCAGAATGAACAGTTATACCAAACCTCTACCAAAGTGTCATTTAGCTTGAACCCATTATTGTCTGCTTTATCTATGAGCAGATATACAAGCTATGAGTTTGTATATCTGCAGTTTTTTCAATAGCTAAAGTATAACATAATTCCTGATCTTAACCCATTCAGAAAGGGTACACATTATTGTGTATTATTATTGTTTTATGCTTTAGCTATTGAAAAATAGCAGATATGCAGGCTCGGTGCCGCGCTGCGAGCTTGTAGAGCTGCTATTTTTGAAAAATCATGAAAATTAGAATTTTGACCCGATTCTATAGGTGTCTTTTGAATCCTTCTAAGACTTTTTGAAAAACCTATGTTATTATGTCAGCAATCTGGCCAGCCATCGTCAAAGAAAAGGTCCTTTTCACTTAACTGGAGCTCAGTTAGTCTGCTCTTGAGAGACTACTATTTCAGTGGTTCTCAAACCTTTTTCATGTGAAGGACCCCCAAAATGATATGTATTTGGCCACGGACCCCCATCTCAAAATATCTAGTTCCAGGGACCCCCCAGAAGCAACATTTGAGTACAAACGTTAGCTTTGAAAATACATATAGTCAAAGATTTGCACACATTTTCACTACTTTTTTCAGGAGTGGCAGATCTACAAGCTCGCAGCGCGGCACTCGGTGCCACGCTGTGAGCTTGTATATCTGCTGTTTTTCACTGGTTAAAGCATTCAATAATTCTAGGCCTAAATGGGTTTTAATCACATGTATCCTCCTCATTGTGAGGTGAAAACGAGCATGAATTAATTGAAAATGGCCGATCTAAGATCTCAAGTTGTTGCTGTGCGTTGTGTGCTTGTAGATCAGCTGTTGTTTTTTTTTGGTCAAAGATATTTTTATACAGTAAGAATTAAAGGAGTAGTTCACACACAAAAAAGAAAAGAAAGATGAGAGGTTACATGTGTTTAAATGACAAGGGTTACAGTGGACAGAGGAGAGGTTACATGGGTTTAAAGGACAAGGGGGGCAGTGGACAGAGGGGAGGTTACATGGGTTTAAATGACAAGGGGGGCAGTGGAAAGAGGGGAGGTTACATGGGTTTAAAGGACAAGGGTTGCAGTGGAAAGAGGAGAGGTTACATGGGTTTAAAGGACAAGGGGGGCAGTGGACAGAGGAGAGGTTACATGGGTTTAAAGGACAAGGGGGGCAGTGGACAGAGGGGAGGTTACATGGGTTTAAATGACAAGGGGGGCAGTGGACAGAGGAGAGGTTACATGGATTTCATCCATAAAACCACAAATCCCCATAATATGGATACCCTGATGTAGTCGTTTTCAACCTTTTTCATATCAAGGTCCATTATTTATTCAGCGTTTGAGCCACGGACCACCAAATCTGATGAGATTTAGCCTCTCAGACCGAGAACCTAGAATATTTTGTTATCGTTGCACAAGATTTTGTCCACAATTCCATACTGTATTGATGTGGTACGAATAGGAGAGTTAACAGGCCAAAGTTGATCAAAATAACAATTATTCTACTTTCTCTAATTGTGTAGACTTCTTGTAGATTGAGTAATGCAGGTGTTTAACAATAAGTCAATTCTTGAAAGTGTAGTGTCATTTAGCTGGGGACCACCTGGAACCCCCACCAGGACCACTGGTGGTCCCCGGACCACTGGTTGAAAACCACTGCCCTGATGTCATCAATTTAACGTTATAGATCTGGCCTGGACTCCATATCTAGGCAACCCCTGCCACGGAACTCCATTATAGGCATAAAAGGGACACAGACAGACAGACAGACGGTTACAATGGGTACTCTGATGCGGGTACAACGGGGTAACGCATAAACCCGGGTGTGGAATACATTTCCAACTTGCATCATTTCGACCCATTAACAAATTCTAGTGTCAGAATTGTAAGAAAAAAGTATCTTGGTTGCAGTTATGATTAAATGAAGTTCTTCCACACAACAAAGGGCTTGAACAAACAAAAGGAAACACTCCAGCAGTAAGAACGTGCATGTGAGTGGGTGAGGTGTGAATTGGGAGGTGGAGGAGGGGGGTGGGGGTAGGTGGGGTTGGGGTAAACCGTGGTTTAGTATCCAGAGCCTGGTTCAAGGAAAGGGCACAGGGTAGGGTTGTGATATTAACCCTGGTGAGACTAACTAACTGCAGGAAATAACATCAAAGACAACACAATTATGTTCAACAACTTATCCTAATGAGCAGTGTGATTGTTTAAAAGGGCAATTCAAAGGGCTTTATTGGCACCGGAAAATATACGTTAACACATTGCCAAAGCAAAAGTGGAACAACACAATCAAAACAAAACAATGCATGCACAACTGAAAAGGAAACTCACAGAGATGTTACAGAAGTTCTTGAACTCCAGGTAGCTGAGGTGCTCAGCCATCTCGTCGGGCTCCATGTGGTCGAAGATCAAAGACACCTTCCTCTTCTTCACCGCGGGCGTCTCCGATATGTAGACGTGAGAGCTTCTGGGGGAAACACCGCCACATTGTTGTTTTATTTCTTATATTCTATTATCTGTTTTATATTAGAATGTTTTGTTCGTTGTTTTTTTTTTGAGGATATGGACTGAGGTCGATTCTAAAAAACGCCTTCTAAATCTTGACCTAAGTTTTTTGTTCAAATATTTATGTTGCTATATACTGTATACTGTAGCAACAAGAACCCCAAAAGGGGTTCCCGTCCAAATTGGGTTCAACAAATTAACACAGCCATGATAATTCATAAGTCACATTATTTAATCAATATGTCCAAAACAGTTACTTTTTCAGGATTGCAATTCTAAAATAGCAAAGGTAGCAGATCTACAAGATCAAGCAGTGTATGATCAAGCAGTTCATTCATTTACGAAAAAACACAAAATGTTTCAATATGGAGATGAGAGATTTCTGCCCAACAGCCCACAGTATATTAAAAAAATCAAACCTCGGTTCGAAGTGGAGCGGTGAATTTGAGCAGCTGTACCCTATGTGAGTGGGTGAGTGAGTGTAAACTGTGCCTGTGAGTGAGTGGTGAGTGTGCCTGGCCTGCACAAAACAGCGCCCCTCCTTTAACTAGTGTTTTGTGTGTGGCCACTCAAGGTATTGCCAGACTACGGACACGGCCAGCCACCCAGCCAGCCACCCAGCCAGCCACCCAGCCACATACCCACAGACATACCTGTTCATTGGGAGCGCTTTCACCGCTCCAAAAAGACAAGTGAAATTGATTGACAAGAGCGTCGCCACTGCATGCACACAAGGTTTTAGTAAAGGCATGGGTCGTGGTTGTATTGTATTGTCCAACTCAAGGTGCACATTTACTGGCCCAAGACCATCTCAAACAATAAACTTCTCAGCACCACTCAGCAAGATGACATGGACAGCATCCGTGTCCTCAAAATGGACAACACTATCCCAAGAGTCGCATTACAATGGACCCCAGAAGGCAAAAGGAAAGGCATTAGCCTGAGGTCCGCTCAGAGAGTGGGCGGGTCTATGGGCTGGAGCCAGGCTAATAAGAGAAGATAGCCAGAGACAGATGGTAGTGGAGTGACTTTACTGTTGCCCCGTTATGCGCCAGCCGGCATAATGAGGATAACTAAAAAGTAAGTTATGTTAGAATGTTAATACAATATTATTATTAACTAGTACATCTGCAGTGGTTGGAGGTGGCCTCCCTACTCTTTCCATCAGTGGCGTAAATATGGCCCGTGCAGCCAGTGCGCTGCACCGGGGCCTAGACACGCAGGGGGGCCATTAATGAAGGAAGAAGAAGAAGAAGAAAAAACAATGGGCGGCAGATATGCAAAGGCAGTTGAGAAAATATTGAAGCAGCCTGATGGCTTGGTCAAAATCTCGCACTGGGGTCTGGCGGGGGCACGCCACTGCTTTCCATTGAGACATGTAGACCCTGGTGTCGGTTGGCACGCCTACTTGTTGACAAGTAGTACTGCCTCAAGCTCATATGTCCAATATTTCCCCAGGCCAAGCAGGGACGCGTCTATTTATTCTGCATCTAGTTTAAGGCAACACCCAAATTTAGAGAGAACATTTTTAACTCATATTTGCTTCTGGGGGTCCCTGGAACAAAATATTTTGAGATGGGGGTCCGTGGCCAAATACATCTAATTTTTGGGGGCCTTGACATGACAAAGTTTGAGAACCACTGATATAGGCCGATTCTACAAAATTCTACAAAACAGTTTTCTGAAAAAACGTAAGTTGCTTTATACACGCAGCAGGCGTTGCCTCTTGGCTGAACGGTGGAGATAGATTGAGAGGGTATACAGGACATCCAGTAAAATGCACAGATTTGCAGTGCTAACATCGTGACCACTCACGGGCAGGAGGTGTCGCTGTACATCTGAGAGGTGTTCTCCTCTCCGTCGGGCCGGACCAGAGCCCACAGGTCCCCCATGATCTGCTCCAGCAGGGGGTCTGCCTCGAACACGGCCGGTACCTGGCTGATCCACTGCCTTACCCAGGACAGGACAGAGAAAACGCACATGTTTACTTATGGTGTATGTGGCAACAAGATCCTGTATGTGGGAATACCAAGGGTGAGTGAGAAAATTGCAGCCAGGAGAATGAGACTCGCAGGACACTGCCAAAGGCATCAGGAGCTGCCAGCCAGCAAATTGTTGCTGTGGGAGCCAACACATGGGCACCGGTCACGAGGACGCCCCACACTAACATAATGTGGATGTACTCAAGAAAGACGCAGGAGCGCAAAGCACCAACAAGCTGTTAGGATGTATGGAGAACCGAGATGACTGGTCGAGGACGACCTAGACCTAGAGAGTATATGCCCCAGAAACCACAGCGGAGCCAGCAGTTCAGCCAGCAGTTCTGACTCAGACGCATACATGCAGGGGAGATATTTGGAATGTAATGATCAAATGATTCAACTGAAACTCCACTATTACCGTATTTTCCGGACTATAAGGCGCACTCAAAAGCCTTTAATTTTCTCAAAAAACTACAGTGCGCCTTATAGTCCAGTGCGCCTTATATATGGACCATTCATTGACATTGACATTCCCTTTAGCACAGCTCCATCTGTTGGATGCATAACGCAACGGTAGCGTCTATTATGTGCGCCTTATAGTCAGGTGCGCCTTATATATGAAAACAGTTTGAAAATAGACCATTCATTGACAGTGCGCCTTATAGTCAGGTGCGCCTTATAGTCCAGAAAATACTGTAATACAAGTTTTTGGTTAAAAGAAAACTTTGTCCTCGTTTTGTTAAAAGGTTAAAGCTCTATTTTCAGATTCTTCAGCTTGTGGTTCAGTTAAAATTTTGTCCACTCATTTTGTCTGTTTCATCACTTCCAATTTCACTTCTTTATCCTGTATCCTGTATGAGTTCCCCTCTCCCGATTGGACGAAACCGCTATCCTGTGTTTACTAAACAGCAACCCTGTTACTGCTGTACAAACAATATAGCAATGATTACTATCAGAACGTATAGATCTATTTAATACTCATTTTAACAAAAATATATCACTTACAGCTCATTTAAATGATAAATATCTGACATATGAATGCGAATCATCCTCACTATTCACTTGTGTAGTGGCGCGACTACAGAAACTCATGCACACACAGTGACCACACGTGGTTTGATGAAGTCATACACACACACACACACACACACACACACACACACACACACACACACACACACACACACACACACTAACCTGATAAGATGACAGATCTGTGGTCTCCTCAGTCCCCTCTTCTCAAGGGGACAGTCCTTATAGGTGCCAGAATGTCAAGGAAGATCAATGATATGACAGCTCAGCTCACGACACAGCGGACGGCAAACACACAACACACTTCAAATCGGCTTTGTCCAAAGTCAGTAAATACGGCAGCGTGAAACAAAGCCACTTCTGTTATATTGTGTTAGAGATTAACTCTCATGTGACTGGGACCAATAGGGACCTGGATAGGCCAATAGCGGTGCACTCTTATGATGAGGATGATAATGATGATGGTGGTGCTGTGAGTGCAAACCCATTGTAATAATATAATAATACTAGCTACCTGTCTTGTCCCACAGGGGAACTTCAGTTTTCAGCTTAACCCAGCTGATTAGGGTGTCTTGCTCAGGGTGACTTCGACACATTGCTGAGAGCTGGAATCGTACCTGGGACCTCCAGGGCCTCTGGAGTCTGGAGTCCTAGGCGGGCTCACTAGCTATGGCCCCCCTACCTGTATTTATGTCACTCTGTTAACTGTTCTGCTGCCGTTGACAATCCTCACCGTCATTGAAAGGGTTAAAACCATGGTGCCATTGACGGTGAGGACTGCCAATCTTACTGTATATATACAGTAAAGGTATGATGTACGTCGCTCCCGTCGCGCCCGCATCGGTAATGTCCGCGATTTGTTTACAACGCACGTCGGGCGCGCACGCGAAGTGAACGTCCTCCATAGTAAATCCATTGAGAGGCCCATAAAGAGACTTCATTTACTCCAAAAGAGACATTGTACAGTATACATGGCCTGTATAAGGTACACAAATACACTCGGCTGGGCGCAGCCATGTTTCTCTTCTGGGCTCACACTGTCATGTGACTAGATGACGTAATCGTTGCCGGCAAGTGATAATCCAAAAAAACAAAAACAACCCCCTTCCGGCCCTTCAAAATAATAGCGGCGGCCTACGGAGGAAACGGCGCGGCACCAAGGCACCAAGCAAACTTCAGATTAAAAGGCAGTAATTGTGTTAAAAGGTTTACCCACCTGAGGGCACTAAAAGAAGCAACACAAGCTTGGGCTGAAACACACTTGGTAGACAGCCCACACGGAAGGCTTTGAGCCGCATGTGTGTACTGATTTACAAGATTTGTTGATAAAATCTGTAGGAGTTATATAAAAATTCGGCCTCCTGGTGGCGCTATAAAAGGCAGATGTGAAAAATGCAGGGAAAAGGTTTTTCCTTGACCTTTCCTTGAAATAGTGTAGATACAATATTTTACACTGATCGGTGGAGTTATACGTAGGTAAAAACACAAATCGGCCTGTTATATTTGTGCCACCATGATTTGAACATTTTGAAGTGGCATTTCTTCCTCGGCCAAGTGGGAATGTGCGTGCACAATTTCACCAAAATTGCATGCTGTGTGCATGATTTGAGGCATTTTGTTCAAAATGGACCAATCCTGCAAACTTTGGAAGCCAATCTTAGCCAATCAGGAGGATGGAATATGGAACATTGGACAGATCCATGTTGATCACATGACTATTAGAGATACTGTCTACAAATCTGCGTGATTTTTGGACAAAATCCGTACGAGTACTGTAAAAAAATTGTGTTTTGCAAATATCAACCTCATGGTGACGCTAGAACAAACCCATGTGAAAAATGTGGGACAGAGGTTCTGTATTGGCATCCAGGGAGTGACCGGGTCAACGGTGCCAGAGATTAGCTGGTAACAGACGGACGACACACAGATACACACGGATGGACGGACACACGGACGGATGGACAGGGGGCAAAACGTAGAGAAAAAAAACAATGAGAGACAGTGAGGGACAATCAGCAGACCGTTATAAAGGATATAGGTTGAGGAGTTTCTGGGCGAAGGTCTGGGACGGGACCACCCAGCTGTGCATCATCAGCGTCATATGGACCAGCTGGGAGCCTCTGGTGCTGGTCAGCTTGCCCTCTGAGTCTGAAACCAACACAACACAACCACTTAAAGCAGGGGTCTTCAACGTTTTCAGGCCAAGGACCCCTTAGTTGAGAGAGAGATGAAGCAGGGACCCCCACAACCTTATCATAGATTCCATAGTTTCATCCTTTGACAGCACAATCGTCAGTGTATTTTGGATTCATGTCAATGTGTGTTTCAGATATTTATCCATTTGGATCGGCCAATACTTAATAAACTTGACCTTTCACTCTGTACTCTGCTCCTTTTCCCCTCTACACCAAACCTCTTTGCCGAAAATAGCCGATCTACAAGCTCACAACGCCTCGCAGCGCGAGGCGTTGTGAGCTTGTAGATCTGCTATTTTTGGCAAAAGTTCTCCGAATATGGACGTTAGGGTTCAAGTGGTTAATTTAAGAAAGGAGAAAAAGGTTTCTATCACACAAAAATGTGGATGACCCCCTGTAGTAACTCTGAGGACCCCCTAGGGGTCCCAGACCCCCTGTTGAAGACCCCTGACTTAAAGGTTTACTGACAGGACGTTAAGAGCATACCTTCTACAAGTGGCTAGTTAAAAGGTAGTGGTAAGTGATTTCAATCAATCAGCCTTCCTCCAATCATGATCAAGTGGGGGAGGGCTTTGGAGCGTGTAAGGCCCGCCCCCACTCGACCATGATTGGAGGAAGGCCCCACTCTATCCTGATTGGAGGAAAACCTGTCTCCTCCACTTGAAACTGAAACTGCATATTTCTCCTCGCAGGGGATAAATATGGACCAAACACCCGCTAGTAACTAGTACTATCAGAACATATTACTTGCGCCAGCAGAGCGTGCAAGTAGTGTGTGTTGGCTGCGTATGTAATATGTCGGTGTTTGCCTGTGTTTAAGCCCGTAGCCCAATCAGGGACCAGCATTTCTGTCAACGTCATCATTAACAGCCAATGAGGGACCAGCATTCCTGGTGATGTCAGTGGTGAGCGCACCTCATGGCGCACTCTGCTGGCGCACAAGTAGGAGCTATGAAAGACAGTCACGTTTGTTGGAAGCGACAGTACAACCCAGTGAATGAAATAATTCCAAAAGAGACTAACGGACCAAAAGAATTGAGACAGCGCTGTATGAGTTCATCCAGGCTGGCAGCGCCGGGGCTGGGGGGCGCCGGGCTGGGGGACTGCAAGGCTCGGTTTATGTCCTGGGGGCTCGGACACGTGTTCCTCCTCCTCGACACCGGCTTCTTGCTCTTGACCCGAACAGGGCTCTCCGCGTGGGGTTTCCTGAGAGAGAGGGAGAGAGAGAGAGAGAGAGAGAGAGGGTGGTGAGGACCGTAGAGAGTAAGCAGGGGCATTATTCAGGGGATGTCAATTGCCACCCCCTAGTGTTAATTTTTGCTGATTAATCTGATTTACCGGTAATCGTTTTCAAACATGTTCTCTTTTTGCCCCCCAAACCATCCACAAAATTTGCTAAGTGGGGCTAATGTGCCAACTTATTTTTTTCTTTTTCTCTTTCTGAAATTACGCCTATGATGATATTGAACGTTTTTGATGCTACTTTATATGTTGATGAATTGAATACCAAGGACTCTAACGGAAACTAGACCGCAAGGACTTTTTTGGTGTGTTCCTTTTAGGTAGGGTGTTTTGACAATACTAATTCTTTTTGGTTTTGACTGTAGTTGTGCTGTTCTTTTGTCTACTAGAATATTCAATCAATCAACCAATCAATCAACCAATCAATCAATCAATCAATCAATCAATCAACCAATCAATCAATCAATCAGAGTAATAAATCAGAGTAATAAATAGAGAAAGTGATCAACAGAGAGGAGAGAGAGACAGAGACAGACAGAGAGGGGCAGGGGGAGAAAGAGTCAGACTAACTAGGCAACAGTGCAACACTGTGGTGAGTGTATTCAGGTTGTTACTGCATGAAGCACTCCTTGCATCTGATCAAACCTAACTGTGTCACAGTCACAGTTCTCTGAATAGAACCATCCCTACGTCAGGCTGAGACCAACAACACAGCTTGCTATCTGCACAACAATCACATTTAGCATCAACAGTGTCATGCCTTTACATTACATGCTGAAATAATTTGCAATTAAATTAATTTATCTGGTTGTTTTTATTTAATCAAGAAAGTAAAAAATAAAGGAATAGAAAAGAATATATAAATAAGGGGAACGAGACCTCTTCCAAGCACATGCTGGGATGGTATTAAAATACGACTGGTATTAAAATCGTTTGGGATTACACTTTGCATTGGGGAGCTGGCTTCATGATCAAAAGCACAAGAGGCCATGACGAAATCATAATTAAGAGAAACACCAGTGGCTAACATAGGTGAATGTTATGATGTGTTGATGTGTGTTATTTAACATGTAACCAGGAAGTGTGACTTCAGAGAACAGAGCTCACAACAAGTTCCCTGAATGACCAGATCTACATCCCCTTATCTAGGCCTCGCTTCAACCACACTCACGCACATACACATACACACACACACACACACACACACACACACACACACACACACACACACACACACACACACACACACACACACACACACACTCTTTATCCAGAGCGACTTTATAGTAAGCAGTGGGGGAAAGTAACTAATTAATTAAGTAAAATTTTTAGGTATTTGTACTTCACGTGAGTATTTCTGATTTCCATTACTTTTTACTTCGACTCCACTACATCTCGGTTCCAAATATCGTACTTTTACTCCACTACAATTATTTATAAAACTTAAAGGAGCTATAGTCAACTTTTTCATTGTAGGTGTACATCCTAGTCTACAGACTAGGATGTAAACAAAGTACGGGCCCTGTAAATGTAAACAAAGGGCCAAAATGATTATTTTATCATTATTTTACGCTTTTTGTGGTCATTTTTTAATTGAAACACATATATGAAGCTTATTTTTTTATAAAATATTTTCGAAACATTATTTATATTTTAGCATCCGTTTTTCAAGAAAAAGTTGACTATAGCTCCTTTAAGTTACTACTATGCAGATATAAATTATAATATTATAAAACATACATAACCCACTTATGTATGTTCTGATCTACAAGCCCACAACGCGTCGCATCGCTATTTTCAAACAATTTGTACTTCTACTTTTGGTACTTATATTTCGATACCAATATACTTTTGTACTTTTACACAAGTACATTTTGAATTATGGACTTTTACTTTTAACAGAGTATTTCTACATTGCAATATTGATACTTTTTTAGTACAACATTTGAGTATTATTTCCACCACTGATAGTAAGCAAGGTAAACACATGGAATGAGAGACAGACAGTGCAGTGCCAGAGACAGAGACAGTTGCCCAGTACAAACACTGCCTTTTACAGTTAGCCACTGGAGGATTGATTTTGGGGTTTGTATTGCAAATCACAATTTGATGACATCACACCATTGTACTTTACAATACAAACCCCAAAATCAATCCTCCAGTTCTAGGCAACACAGAAGAGGGGGAACTTTTTTTTGAGCGGGCTAACCGCTCCTATAGACCGCTTTTTTACCAAAACTATGATGTCACAAATGATGATGACATGAGTTCGCTAGACCAATGAAACACTTCGATTCTGTTGATCTGTCCATGATGTCATAGTCACAGAGGCACCCGATTGGTTCACCCTGATTTAGAACGCGTTTAGGCCGCGTAAATTACGTCATAAAAAATTATTGAGCGGTGCTAACCTTCAATTTCAAAATTGTATTAGATGAATATCACTTATAAGCGATAAAATAACCACACTTTTAGACAGACTGTGGAAAATCTTACAGGTTATAAATGATAGGCAACTAATACAAGTTTTAAATACAAATAAACAGCTTTTGAAAAAAAAAAAATTATGCTGTCACTAATGATGATAACATGAGTTAACAAGACCAATGAAACACTTCGATTCTGTTCATTTGTCCATGATTTCATAGGCACAGAGGCACCTGATTGGTTCACTCTGATTTAGAACGCGTCTAGGCCGCAGAAAATACGTTATAAAAAAGTGATGTCATAGACACGGAGGCACCTGATTGGTTCACCCTTTAGGCCATTGAATTTGTTGACGAACAGATCATCTTCTGGCCTCTGTCGTTCTGCACCATCTTGAAGAAGGATCTTTTTTCTAGAACATCCTGACTCAAGGTCTGTGGTTCTGGAATCTCCTTGACAAGGGTCTGTGGTTCTTTTGTATTCTTGCCCAGGGTCTGTGTTTCCGGAGCCTACTGGTCCATGCTCTTCGGGCACTTACAGAAGGTCTTCTTGAAAGATTCAGTCAAGTCAGTGGTCTTGAACATAGCTGACAGCTGTTCTACTTGGCCCTCGCCCTCTGAGTAGTCTTTGGCGGTCCAGACCAAGGTTTTGGCTGATGATGATCTCATGGGTTTGAGCTCCATGGCCTGGTAGATGGTGTGGTTGGCACACACCTTCAGCATCTGCTCACGCCTCATCAGGATGTGGTAGAAGTGTTTGACAGGGTGAAAGAGAATTCTGATTTTTCTCTTCTATTCACTCTTTGACTGCCACCAGGCTGTTAATGGCCAGGCTGTTTGTCTGACCTCCTGTCTGTTCTCCCTCTGTCTCCCCCTTGCTTTATAACTCACAAGAAGCTCTATTTGGCTCTATCTGTTTTCAGACAGCGACATTTAGGAGTTTCTCCTGCAAATGGAGTTTCTGGTGACACATAAATGTGCACGATAAATTGTTATTAGCCTTTGGTCTGGTCAAGGATACTAACAAACCTGGCTGGTATGTTGCGCATAATATACTCCTGATGGTGTAACCGACATAATCTGTTTCCAAGAGGCAACCCAGCACTTCTTCACGTTGGCCGTCAGTCAAAGTTAGAGGGAAAAGTCTGACCAACCACATATCCTGGACCTTTCTGGCACAAATCGACCACCACCCAGGATTCAAGACAGCGACCACACTACATCACCCTCGCAGACTATGGTTGCTGTTTCGAATCCTGGGTTTTGTTCAATATGAGCCGGTGTAAAGGTCAGGACACACGAAAACCTTATATAGTCTGAGCAGACCTCTAGACTGACATCATACACAACAAAAAGAATATTGCCATGCATGCCTATCAACACTGATTCGCGCAGGCGCCCTTGCAGGAATTAGTTTGCACCGCTCACTTCGCACAGGTGCGATTTTTTTATTTCCACATAACTCCTCTAAGGTATATTAATGACATAGTTCAATATTAAACATGGGTGGTCTTCCCCTTTAAGTAGTTTTCCCCCTTTGTTCTGCATAGTACTGTGTTCTATCTGTCTGTCATTCAATCTTATATGAGTTTGAAAAAAAAAAGGATCTAAATGTAAATAAGCCATGTGCTTTCCTGAGCGAATCCTTTTAGTTGAAAAAGTGAACTCTACTGTCATGAAACTGTACCTTTTCCTATGCAAACTTCTAATAAATTCTTCAATCAATCAATCAAGCCCATCGAACTGGTTCTAAATTGCCTGGCTCCAGCCCATAGACCCGCCCACTCTCTGAGCGGACTGGTTTTGGTCTGGTGTTGTCATATGACGCTTAACTTGATATGGTATCTTGGCGTACCAGCCAATGAAATCAATGCAAGACGGAGGAGGGGGTGGGTCTAACTTTTGAAAATCAACAGAAACAGTGGAGAGGGGGAGCTCAGCCAAAGCTCTTAATTGCTCCCTTTGAACTTCAAAGGGGGGTTGTGCACACCTCGTTAGCATCAAAGACAACGACCTGTTTGATGCCTGTCATAGAGGGGAGGGGGAGGGGGGAATGTTTTTGTGTACACACAAGTCAAACACAACCCCTCCCACCAGATCTCTTGTGATTGGGAATTTCAAATTTCAAATCCCCTCCCCTTTGAAATCTCTTGTCAATGGGACAATGTCAGACTCAAGCTCAGCGCAGAGTCTGAAATCAGGCTAGGTTCTAAAGCCAGACTGCCTCTGTGTAGAGATGGGATGTATGGCTCTTTAAAGTGAGCCGGATCTCTGGGATCCGTTCCTTTCAAAGAGCCGTTCAAAAGACTAGCTCATTCTAGTTACTAGTTACTTTGTAGATTTTGATTATTATTTCAAATCACTTCAACCCTACAGTATATACATTTATTTTGGACATATATACCGGTAGGTACATACCTGTCATTTGAAAATAGCAGATCTACAAGCTCACAATGCGTAGCAACTATTTTCAAATGATTTTTCTACATTTTATTCATTTGAAAACCTGTGAAACAGGACATTGACCTCTAAGGACCTTCCAGGGAGGGTGTTTTTGTGCGTCTTGCCGCATCACCCTTTCTTGTTTTTTTATTTTCTTTTGCTAGTTGTTTTTATCGCTCTGACATTTGGACACTGCACTATTAGGTTGTGTTAGTAGTTTTTTTTTTTGTATTTCTGCTTGTGTTTGACATGATGTAGAGATACTTGTTGCACTAACTAGCATTGACTGTTATGGTCTCTTTGATGTGGGCACTGTATTATTTTTGATAGTCGTGCTTTAGGACACTTTATGTATATATTATTCGTTCCCTTTCCTGTTGTACCTTGCTCTTACTGTACTTACTGTACTCTGTTCTTGTTTTTTTCTTTTTATCTTTTTCATACTTCTCTGTAACTTTGTAAATAATCTTATACTGCTGTGCTGCCTCTGGGCAACTAATTGGAGAGACAGCCGCTGGCCGCCGCGTCCACGTCCATGGACGCGACCGTGGACGCGTCCATGGACGCGGCCGCGAAAAAAACGTCCGTGGACGCGAGGCCGCGTCCACGGACGCAAACGGCCGGCCGTCCCGGCCGTGGACGCGACCGTGGACGCGGCCGTGGACGCAGACGGCCGGGGACGCGGCCGTGGACGCGGCCGTGGACGAGGCCGCGGCCGTGGACGCAAACGGCCGGCCGTGGACGCAAACGGCCGGCCGTGGACGGGTCCATGGACGAGGTCGCGAAAAAAAGGCAGCGAAAAAGAAAAAAAAAGGTGTCTATTGTATGTATTTTTTGATGGAGAATTCAAATATGACCTTCTTTTTTGCATAGGACAACTCTAACCTGCATCAATTGGTATTTTATAATTGCCAATTGTACCCTATCCATCTAAAAAACAAATTGGATGTCTATTGTATGTATTTTTTGATGGAGAATTCAAATATTACCTTCTTTTTGGGATAGGACAACTCTAACCTGCATCAATTGGTATTTTATAATTGCCAATTGTACCCTATCCATCTCAAAAACAAATTGGATGTCTATTGTATGTATTTTTTGATGGGGAATTCAAATGTTACCTTCTTTTTTAGATATGACAACTCTGACCTGCATCAATTGGTGCATCAACCTACTTACTATCTATCTATCTATCTATCTATCTATCTATCTATCTATCTATCTATCTATCTATCTATCCATCTATCCATCTATCTATCCATCTATTTATTTATACTTCACCTTTAGTCCAGAAGAGAGTTCAGCCTCAGGAACTTGCACACATGGAACTGTGTCATGACTGTGTCATGGAGCTAAAACAGAGCCATGTTAAATACTCACAAAGACTCTGATGGACCAATCAGGGTGGTGGTGGGGGGAGGGATCAACAATAGACAGAAACTGGATAATGCTTTGTTAACTGTCCCACCTAAGTCCCTGCTAGTCTGAACAAACATCACCTTCCCTCTCATAACACTACTACTACTACATTTATATAAAGCTGCTCTTGCATTTGAATTCAAGTCTGACACAAGTTAAGGTTAACTTAGGTAGTATTTCATTTTGCTGGCTTTTAGGGTCTGTGTGAGTGTGTAGGCTCACAAATTATTATAATTGTCATTAAGTGACTCTGAGATCTATCCATCCATCCATCCATCCATCCATCCATCCATCCATCCATCCATCCATTTATACTTACTTTTTACATTTTCTATAAATATTTATTTCTATATAAAACTCAGTTGTGTGGAGTTATTGTGTGCCTTTTCTTGTTGCTAAAGAGTCCATTTGTTCACTAGACATTAAGTCAAGGTTACTATTTTGAGTTGAAGCTAAGTGTTTTATTGCTTTGTGGTTTAACATGATTTAAAAGGCAAATTCATTGTTATGGTTACTTTAGAAGACTGCTTTTGCATTCATGAGTTAAGAGAGCCAAGCTAATTCAAAGAGTTAGGTTAAAGGAACACAAAACATGACCTAACTCACAGCTGCCATTGGACAGACAGTTACAACATACTCTTATCTTTCACAGAACAGACAATTATCATTTATTTGATCTATTTGAGACTATGTAGCTGCTCTAGGGGAAATAGAGCATTATATCAGCCTATTCAATTGATAATGACCAATGGGTGCCAGTTTCTAAGTAGTTAAAGCATATTAACATAACAATATATGTGGCCTAGACATGGACATTGCCCAATCAACTCGTAATCTACAGAAATGTCCACCACATCACACAGTATAAAACCTAGTAGGCTTAGTGGATTACCTATGTTAAATCATGTCAGGTTAGTTTGGTTCAAGATTCAAGTATAATAATTTATGAGACAAAAATGTAAACAGCACAAATGTACAATCACATCTAGGCTAGAATGATAACATAAAGTCCTGACTACTCCTTGTTATTGTGGTCCTAAATACTACAATGATTAGTTTGGATGCATTGCTTCTATCATGTCCAATTAAAAATAAATACATTACATACATACAGAAATCTGCCTTCTCCTGTATTGTATTAGTGACATTCATTATAAATAGTAAAATAACAGGACAGAGCAAAAAAGGCCTCTGTTGTGTCTTTATCTGATCACATGCAATCAGACACTCACACTGCACAGCAATACTTTATTACAGGCTCAAGGCCCACAGGGTAGGAAGACCATACATTACAAAGATAATAATTAAAAAAACAACAACAGAGTACATTCACCAAGCCCCAACAGAGCTAAAAAGGCACTCATGCCAGTGGCCTCTAACGGTAGACATGTACCTGACAGAGTTTTCCCCACATTGGTTACAGATATAAGGTTTCTCTCCGGTGTGAATTTGTTGGTGTATTTTGATATGTTCCAGTCTAGGAAAGCTCTTTCCACACTGGTCACAGCAATAAGGTTTCTTTCCAGTGTGATTTTTCTGGTGTGCTTTGAGATGATGAATATCACTGAACCTTTTCTCACACTGGACACAGCAGTATATGGCTTCTCACCAGTGTGGATTTGCAGGTGTCTTTTCAGAGCCGTCTTCAGAGTGAACCTTTTCCCACATTGGTGACAGCAGTAAGGTCTCTCTCAAGTGTGAATCTTCTTGTGTTGTACGAGGCTAGATTTTACAGTGAAACGTTTGCCACAGTGTTCACAGCAGTAAGGCTTTTCTTCGGTGTGAAATCTCTGGTGTACTTTCAGAGCAGCCGTTAAACTGAACTTTTCCCCACATTGGACACAGCTGTACGGTTTCTCTCCTGTGTGAATTCGTTCATGTATTTTGAGATAAGACAATCGAGTAAAGCTTTTCCCACACTGGTCACAGCAATAGGGCTTCTCTCTAGTGTGAATTCTCTGGTGTTCTTTTAAAATCCCCTTTTGAACAAATCTTTTCCCACACTGGTCACAACAATAAGGTTTCTCTCCAGTATGTGAACGCTTATGATCTTTTAATTGTCCAGACGAGCAAAATACTTCCCACATTGTTCACAGCTGAATGGCTTCACTCCGGTATGAATTCTCTGGTCTACTTTGAGATAATAAATTGAGCTGAAGGCTTTTTCCACATTGGTCACAACAGTACTGTCTTGGTTTAACTGAGGACAGCACAGGACAGGGAGAGAAAACACACACCTGATAAGAGCCAGATTCACACATTGATCAGCATTTAAGTAACATCATCATTATTATTGTTGAGTCTGAAAAGAACAATACAATGTGATAGATCTTTACACATCTGACCCATAACATTATTAGCAATTCACATGGTTACTATAATAGGTGAGTCTTCTAGCTTTTAAAAAAAATATATGTCATTAATTCTTTCTCTTACTAAGTGGAACATCCCACTTCTTAATTGTATATTATTTGGAAAGGGTTGAGTAGCAAAATGTTTGCCATAAATTCAATGCTGAGTTGCATTTGTTTTCCTACATTTCCCCTTCAATGTATTATTACAATGTATTTACTATTTCTTACTTAGGTCTACTTAACTTTGTATTTTTACATTATTATATTGATCAACATTAACACATAGTGTGTGTTAGGTTAGGTTAGTTGCAGAGGCCTTTTTTGCAGAGGCCTTTTTTGCTCTGTCCTGTTATTTTACTATTTATAATGAATGTCACTAATACAATACAGGAGAAGGCAGATTTCTGTATATGTAATGTATTTATTTTTAATTGGACATGATAGAAGCAATGCATCCAAACTAATCATTGTAGTATTTAGGACCACAATAACAAGGAGTAGTCAGGACTTTATGTTATCATTCTAGCCTAGATGTGATTGTACATTTGTGCACATTTTTGGCTCATAAATTATTATACTTGAACCTTGAACCAAACTAACCTGACATGATTTAACATAGGTAATCCACTAAGCCTACTAGGTTTTATACTGTGTGATGTGGTGGACATTTCTGTAGATTACGAGTTGATTGGGCAATATCCATGTCTAGGCCACATATATTGTTATGTTAATATGCTTTAACTACTTAGAAACTGGCACCCATTGGTCATTATCAATTGAATAGGCTGATATAATGCTCTATTTCCCCTAGAGCAGCTACATAGTCTCAAATAGATCAAATAAATGATAATTGTCTGTTCTGTGAAAGATAAGAGTATGTTGTAACTGTCTGTCCAATGGCAGCTGTGAGTTAGGTCATGTTTTGTGTTCCTTTAACCTAACTCTTTGAATTAGCTTGGCTCTCTTAACTCATGAATGCAAAAGCAGTCTTCTAAAGTAACCATAACAATGAATTTGCCTTTTAAATCATGTTAAACCACAAAGCAATAAAACACTTAGCTTCAACTCAAAATAGTAACCTTGACTTAATGTCTAGTGAACAAATGGACTCTTTAGCAACAAGAAAGGGCACACAATAACTCCACACAACTGAGTTTTATATAGAAATAAATATTTATAGAAAATGTAAACAGTAAGTATAAATAAATAGATGGATGGATGGATGGATGGATGGCTAGATCTCAGAGTCACTTAATGACAATTATAATAATTTGTGAGCCTACACACTCACACAGACCCTAAAAGCCAGCAAAATGAAATACTACCTAAGTTAACCTTAACTTGTGTCAGACTTGAATTCAAATGCAAGAGCAGCTTTATATAAATGTAGTAGTAGTAGTGTTATGAGAGGGAAGGTGATGTTTGTTCAGACTAGCAGGGACTTAGGTGGGACAGTTAACAAAGCATTATCCAGTTTCTGTCTATTGTTGATCCCTCCCCCCACCACCACCCTGATTGGTCCATCAGAGTCATTGTGAGTATTTAACATAGCTCTGTTTTAGCTCCATGACACAGTCATGACACAGTTCCATGTGTGCAAGTTCCTGAGGCTGAACTCTCTTCTGGACTAAAGGTGAAGTATAGATAGATAGATAGATAGATAGATAGATAGATAGATAGATAGATAGATAGATAGATAGATAGATAGATAGATAGATAGATAGATAGATAGACAGACAGACAGATAGATAGATAGATAGATAGTAAGTAGGTTGATGCACCAATTGATTTAGGTTAGAGTTGTCATATCTAAAAAAGAAGGTAACATTTGAATTCCCCATCAAAAAATACATACAATAGACATCCAATTTGTTTTTGAGATGGATAGGGTACAATTGGCAATTATAAAATACCAATTGATGCAGGTTAGAGTTGTCCTATCCCAAAAAGAAATTAATATTTGAATTCTCCATCAAAAAATACATACAATAGACATCCAATTTGTTTTTTAGATGGATGGGGTACAATTGGCAATTATAAAATACCAATTGATGCAGGTTAGAGTTGTCCTATGCAAAAAAGAAGGTCATATTTGAAATCTCCATCAAAAAATACATACAATAGCCACCTTTTTTTTCTTTTTCGCTGCCTTTTTTTCGCGGCCTCGTCCATGGACCCGTCCACGGCCGGCCGTTTGCGTCCACGGCCGGCCGTTTGCGTCCACGGCCGCGGCCTCGTCCACGGCCGCGTCCACGGCCGCGTCCCCGGCCGTCTGCGTCCACGGCCGCGTCCACGGCCGGGACGGCCGGCCGTTTGCGTCCGTGGACGCGGCCTCGCGTCCACGGACGTTTTTTTCGCGGCCGCGTCCATGGACGCGTCCACGGCCGCGTCCATGGACGTGGACGCGGCGGCCAACGGCTCTTGCTGACTAATTGTCCCCTTGGGATAATAAAGGTATCTATCTATCTATCTACATTCAGCATAATGAGTACTTTCTACTATTGGTACTTTAAGTGCATTTTTATACCAATACTTTTGTACTTTTACTCAAGTGCATTTTAATTCCAAACTTCTACTTGTGGTATAGTATTTCTACATTGCAGTATTGTTACTTTTACATAAGTAAAAAAATGTTTGTACTTTTTTCCACAACTGTTCATTTAGAAAGGAACGGCTCCCTACTGCGAACCGGATCCCATCGTTCATTTCAAAGAGCCGTTCAAAAGACTCGATTCGTTCACGAACATCCCATCTCTACCTCTGTGCCTCCTCACTCCTCCTCCTGTCCTGTCCTCTCTCCTGTCCTCCTCCTTGGTCTCGCCTCATTACACTGGAGTACTGAACCACTTACACAAGAATCGCTAATCGTCACAACACACGGGTACGTTGGCACGCTGTGTCAATGTGGGCAGGGGTGGTAAGGAAGGACACGGGGAGGTCACGGTCTCTGCCACCTGGTATGGGTTTACAGATTATGGCCGTCAACTGTTCTATCCAGGTTCAATCAGGGACTAATGTATCACCAAGCTGGGAGCCTGGTGACAGAAATGAACAACCAAGTAGGAACGTAATTGACTGTATAGCTGGGCCCTCAGGACCACAGCTAAGGTCCAATTGAGTAGAAAACCAACAGTTCGCAACGATCGACACGGCGACTCGCTTGCTGCCGCTCACTCGGCGGTGTCTCGCATGGCTCAAGGTCGCCTGAGACGACGTGCCTCCGTCGCATTTGTTGGGAAAGTAATGTCGGAGTCGGTGTCTATGTTTTCTAGGTCTTGCATTCAGCCAATGAGAACGCAGGGAGGGCGGCGCTTGCCCGAATGTCGCTACGATTCACTATTATGCTTCTCAAATAGGCTCTATGCACAGCAGCCATATTGCAAAGAGTTTGGGCCCCTGCCTTACTTCGTTCACAGGTGTTACCAATGACACTAATGAAGGATCTGTTCCATTTAGAGTAGCGCAGCCAGTAATTTCAAGGACCATCATAACTCATTATAATTGAGAATGTACATATGGAAAACCAGTAAGGACACTTTCAAACCCACTGGTATAGCAGAGACTAGAGCGTTTCCAGTGAGCCAACATGCACAATATCAGCACCCTGACTCTGTTTGACCAGAATGGAACAGAGCCTTAATCAGTAGCATTGGTTACACCTGTGAATACCTTTGTAAGGAAGGCCCCAAGATGCCATCTCCCTCCTTTTGTTGGCTAGCTACTTACTTCTGAGGTATGAGTGGTTTTGGTCCTTCACACCAAAGAAAGAATTCTCCATCTCATCCATTCGTTTTTAGATTTCATTCATACAAACATAGAAACACTCCAGAACCATGTCAGCCTGCCCTGCCCTCACTACTCTTCTCACAAAGACCCTTCTGTGCCAGGGACCTGCACACAGAACACATTGAAATGCATACTTCATATTTTCTCAAATTCAAAGCCTGTGCACTAAAGAGGTCTGGCACAAATATACAGTAGTCCTTCCTCTAAAACATCAAAATGTGTAATTGTATAAAGCAGTCATTACATTACATTATGGTCCTATAGTAGGCTACCTAAAGTACCTACAGTATAGCACATACCTGTACAGTACTGTGCAATGGACATGGACATGGACATGCTTTTATACTATAGCACATAACACTGGACAGCAGGCAACATGCTGATGTAGCCTAACGAGTTTTGGGTAACGGTAATTTTCATCCTGTATACAACCATCTTATATAATTTGGTCCACGGGCCTCCAGTTGAATATCACTGCTCTAAACAGTGATATATAGGCCTAAGTGTTGTTGGGGGGGTATAAAAAAGGCATATAAAAGGCAATATGGATACCTTACTTAATCCCATTCAAAAATCTTGTTCTTTACATGTTCTCATTCAAAAGCAGATTGCTCAACACGTCTGTGAGCATGCTGACATCACTGATAGTAAACAGTGTAGCCTCCATTGGTAACAGCCGCATGCTGAAACAATGCCCGGCATCACTGACTGACATCACGGAACACCATATATGGGCATAAACAGGTGAAACAATCACTGATAGTGTCACCGCCATTGGTAACAGCCGCATGTTGAAACAATGCCCACATGTCTGTCTGACATGATGAAACAAGTGACCAAATTTGGAGATGACTAACATCACTGACTGACATCACTACAGTGCCCAAATTTGGAGATGACGTCACATACTAGCCTGGACACAGAACACCATATGGGCATAAAAGAGAGCCAGACAGACAGAGATAAGAGATTCATATAATGTATGGGCATGAAAGGGACACAGACAGACAGACAGACAGACAGACAGACAGACAGACAGACAGACAGACAGACAGACATCAATGGTGACTTTTCTGCCCAACAGGCACCGGTCTGGGTTTTCCAACATTACTTCTGAGACTCCTCAGGGACATTCAATACCTCATATACTGTGCACTCATATACTGTGCACAGCCCCGGGCCCCAGGACTATATACAGTAATTTTAGATAAACTACATTATTAGGTTATTAATATTCTGATAGTTTGTTTATGTGGTACAGTACAGATACCTGGACTTTCCTGCCCCAAACATGATGACCAGCAGTAACTGTAACTCCCATTCAGAATGACTTAATTTGTCTTTTTCTTTTTATGTCTAAAGAAATTAGATTTGATGAAGATAAGAGTGAACATTATCTTAACACAAGTGTTAGGCTTTTTTGTCTCCTTTGCCTTATTCGGATTTGCCTTTTTCAGAGATTGGGGTAGGTGTAAAGAATAGCCAAAAAAGAAAAAAGAAAAAAAAAAGAAGACCCTAAAGATAAGAAAAAACATGGTTGCGTTTAGTTCTAACTCAGGTGGGGGTATCACAGAATCTGAGGGCCTCTGCTGCTAGACTATTATTAGGGCTCTATTATGATCCAGGTCTTATGCCTTATGCCTTAACTTCTTTGCCTTTTTTTTACTATTTTGAAGAAAAAAAATTAAATACTTCAAATGCTGATCTAGATCTGCACGTTGTGAGCTTGCAGATCAGCTATTTGAAATATTTAAAAAAATATGTCTATATAGTAAAAAAAAGGCAAAGAAGTTAAGGCATAAGGCATAAGACCTGGATCATAATAGAGTGTGGTATCAAGTACTGAAAATAGCCAACCTCCAAGCTCACAATGCATCGCGCTGCGACGCGTCGTGAGCTTGGAGATCTGCTATTTTCAATATTTTCACCAAAAGAAAAGTTTTAGAAAAGTCAGCTCCTGCCTCTCTAAAATTCTCTGCACATCCCTGGGTCAAACCTATACCAGGTGACTAACCATGACTTGGAGGGGTTCCCTCTCATCAACCCTTGCCCTCTTGATCGAAGTGGGTCAGTTCTCGAATCTCGATCCCCTCCTATTTGTGCTAAAGCAGGTATCGCACAGGAATCATCTCTTCTTTTGTAGCTACCAATGTGCGTTTAGAGACTGGAGGTCAGTGACTCCCACGCATGCAAATCCAACTGCGTGGAATCGATTTGCATTCGTCATTTTCTTAGAGAGAGACACCAAGCGTGACTAAATATAGGACAATACGCTCTCTATAACTATTAATAACATTCCAGACTGTGTGTGTGTGTGTGTGTGTGTGTGTGTGTGTGTGTGTGTGTGTGTGTGTGTGTGTGTGTGTGTGTGTACGAGAGAGAGAGAGAGAGAGAGAGAGAGAGAGAGAGAGAGAGAGAGAGAGAGAGAGAGAGAGAGAGAGATGGTGATGACATTGAACAATGAGGAAAAGCCATCAGATGATCAGACATGACATTGAACAATGGGGAAAAGCCATCAGACATGACATTGAACAATGAGGAAAAGCCATCAGACTTGGTCATATGTAATAAAGGTCGTGTTTCAGAAACAGCCCACACACCTCCTTTCTTCGTTCCCCTCTTCCTTCATCCTTGCTCTATTCAGTCCATTCACAAAAAGTCTTCTTTTTTTTCATTGGATGCATACATTCCTGGCCAGAAGTCCAGTGCAGTGCCCCTGCACTCTCTCTCTCTCTCTCTACACACCCACGTGCATGTGAGCACGCAGCCATGCACACACACACACACACACACACACACACACACACACACACACACACACACACACACACACACACACACACACACTGGTGGGGAATATGCAAATTCCTCTTTCTTTCTGTCCTTAATTGATTAATTGAAGCCAGGGGCCTTTGAAGGTCTTGCTTGTTTGCTGCTGCTCACTCACTCTCTCTCTCTCTCTCTCTCTCTCTCTCTCTCTCTCTCTCTCTCTCTCTCTCTCTCTCTCTCTCTCTCTCTTACACACACACACACACACACACACACACACACACACACACACACACACACACACACACACACACACACACACACACACACACACACAGCCTAGTCTCTTGTTCCTCTTCCACATCGTGGGACAAATAAATGGGTTCAAATGAACCATTCATCCATTTATTTTCGTCCAGCAGACTGTACAGACTGTATAGGAAATGTTCAAACCCTGACGAAGACGTTTTAGAGTTTGAAACCTTGAGTGTCTAAATGTCTTTATCAGGGTTTGATACATCTATACACACTCACACAGGCTCGGTGGACGTTGTTACAGCATGAAGAGTGTGTTCCTATCAGTGAATAGTATTCAACACATCGCTTCTTTCTTACATTTGCAGTCATTGCTCTGTCGGGTGGAAACCAAAACTGTTTCAGGATTCAAATTCAAAAACAGCAAAAGCTGCTTGCAGATCTATTATTAGCCCGCGGACCCCCATTCGAAATGATACACCAGGGACCCCCATAAGAGAAGATTTGTATGGCTCTATAGCAGTGATTCCCAACCATTTTAATTTCAAGGACCCCCAGTTTGACATGCATTAGGCTACAGACCCCCATTTAGTGGCATTTCTATCTCTGAGACTATCTCATTTGTATTGTAGAATCAATGTTAATTTAACTCTGAGTGTGTACAAATGGAAGCAAATTGGGGTCCATTTGTGCACTCTCTGAGTGCACAAATTAGGGTCCATTTGGTTCCTAACTATCATTTATCTGGGGACCCCCCGGAACCCACTATAGCGCATTTTCCACAGGCCCAACACCACACCACTCCACACCACACCGCCCACTTGTGTCAGGTTTTCCACTACAAGGAACTGGGTAGAGTGGTGTGAAAGTGGTACTAAACGGGGTACTAAAAAGTATCCAGTCTAGAGCAGGTCTGAGCTAGGCCACACAGGGCCAAACACTTCATAATGACTGATCATTCACTGACTTTTCATTTAGACCACCAGGATATAGTTGTAATACATGATAATAGATTCTATTGTGTTATAACCACTATTATAATCTATTATAGTGTATTATAATTATCATAGTAATACATTAATACTTTATAGTTTATTATAATTACAGTTATAATCCATTATAGTGTATTATAATTTAGGATAGTTGTAATACAAATTTATATTGTATTATAATCACAGTTAAAAGGGTCAATTTGTTTCTTACCGATAGGGGTACTTTTGTGTAATGGAAAATGTGGATATTTTTATGTGGTGCGGTGTGGTGTGGTGTGGTGTAGTGTGGTGTGGTGCTAAAGCTGCAGTCGAAAACTGGCTTTTGAGAACCAATGAAGTAGGGTGTTCATTTACGAAAAGTGTTTGTGGATTGGCTGTTTTTGAAAATATTTGGAATTTATCAATATCACTTCAGTTAAACCACTTTTACTTAAAGGGGAAACCACCCATTTTCAATAATGAACTATGTCATTTATATACCTTTGAGTTGTTATGTGGAAATAAGAAAAAAGTCCCCCCCCCCCCTTCTGTGTTGGCTAGAACTGGGGCAAAGTACACCATGTTGATGTCCCCCCTGAATAGGGATGCTGGGGTTTAAGTGGTTAAACGCCAAGTATAGAAGTTATTTTTGATCCGTCCTGAATGGAAACAGATATTTTCTCTGGTAAGTTTTCCTCGCGAAACATACTGTATCTTAGGGGGAAAGATTTACATATTTGACATAAATGTACTGTAAAGTAATAATGTAATTCAGGGGTGCCGTGGATGAAAAGGTTATTTACAGGGGTGCCCTGAGGGCTGAGGCCTGAGCCAAAGATGTTCATAAACAGAACCGCTGGTGTATATGATGCGAGGTCGATATGTACATTCATACAGTGTCATATAAACGTCATGTATCCATTTAGGGTACACACACAGTCCACACCACCTGCAGTCCACCTTAAATGTGGATGCCTGTGTGTACATCACATCTCTAAGCTCTGACAACCTTAACAGTGACACCCACAGCTCTGCTCTCTTTCCAGGTAATCAGATAAGAGAGAGCTGTGGTCACAAACTACAACAGATGGAGAGAGAGAGAGAGAGAGAGAGAGAGAGAGAGAGAGAGAGAGAGAGAGAGAGAGAAAGAGATGACAGTGCAGACTGCTATGCAAAGTTTGGTTTAGCAATAGTCTAGTAACTCTAGTTATTTGCCACACATCTGATCTGACCTGTATGTAGGCTACTGTTGTAGTTATTCCCCAAACGAACTTCATTCGATAAATTGAGTACAAACTATCTAAGGACCCCAATGGAAACAATTAAGCCATAGTGCTTTCTTGGGTTTAAAATCCTCTTAGCACTAGCAAGACATGAACTTAATATATTTATATATCATATACTATATCTTCCTGTACTTGTTTGTGCCAACTGTTAATAAAGTATTCAATCAATCAAACATATGTATATGTGTTAATAGCCAGGCTACATAGAACATTACGACTTTAAATGTCAAAGTTTGGGCCTCAAAACCTTGAAGTAACCCGGGGGATACTAGACTTTTGAGGCTTCAGGCTGGGGCCGCGACTCTCTCCACCACATTCACACCCCTTCAGACCTCCTCCCACAGGGATACTCAGTCCCACCTGGGTTGCCAGTGTAGCGGCGGGGCTTCCGCGTGAAAGTCCAATATCTTCACCATTAGATCAAAGAGACATCTTTTTGGTCTGATATTAGACTTTTGAGGCTTCAGGCTGGAGACTCTCTCTGCCACAGGTCTTAATGTCTCAATTTCTCAAATGAAAACATAAATAAATAAATGTGTGGCGACTTCACGGTGTGTATACGTCATGAATGATTTTCCAACACAATTGACACAGGCATGTACATGAGGGCATGCTTGTGTGCAGTAGACACAACCCGTGGAGAACATGGCATTATTTTGACGTTCATTATTCTGACAGCTGACATGCAGGCAAGGCAACAACAAAAATCATAGCACTGATTGCGTGTGTGTGTGTGTGTGTGTGTGTGTGTGTGTGTGTGTGTGTGTGTGTGTGTGTGTGTGTGTGTGAACTGTATCTTAAAGTGTCAAACAGTTCATAACCGTCACTGTGTGATGTTATGCGAGATCTTTTAGGTACAAGTACGTCAGGCTGTGTGGAAAATAGAAAAAACACCCACTCTTTCTCAAGAAACTTGACAAAAAGCCACAAAGGTTCACACAGTAGGCCACACACACACACACACACACACACACACACACACACACACACACACACACACACACACACACACACACACACACACACACACACACACATGCACTGACTGTACCCTGAAACCCTGAAAACAGTCAAACAGACACATGTCACCCAGCTGAGTTCACATATCCATAATATAGCCATACTGTATTGACATCTAGACCTATACTGCACACAGTATGAAACGGAGCTGCTACCTTTAAATGCATTTTGAGAAACTATTTGTTCCAAAAGCTTTATACCCCGTTTATAAAATGTGAAATAGCTCTTTACACAATGCTGTACCCCCTCCAACTGTATTATGTTCCCCATTTTCAACTGTTTTTATTTTATTTGTGACACTTGCTTTGGGCAATGTAAACGTGTTTTCTCATGCCAATAAAGCTCCTTTGAAATTGAATTGAATTGTATTCTGCCTGCGTGCAACTATCTGCGCCCCCCCTCCAGTCCCAACACATCCATTCATTCATTCATGTCACGGTATGGTACGGTACCTCTTGGCTTTGTTCATACTAGCTGCCGAGCTCTTGCTCTTCTCGTCGGATCTCCTCCTACGCTGCAGGGCATCCTCCGCCGGGGCATCCATCTGAACTTCTCCTCCGCCGGTGCATCACAGGCTCACCAGCCCCACCATCACCATCACCATCACCATCATCTTAGCTGCTCCACTCCAACTCCTCCAGCTCCGGGCCCCTCCTCCTGCTCCCGGCGGCGTGAGGTGAGCACTGAGCGGCGTTCTGGATGGATGGATGGAGACCGGAGAGGAGAGGAGTGGTCGAGTGGAGAGGGGTTGATGATCGATGTTCTGCCTACACTCCTAGGCTAGCCTGTTAGACCTGGTGTAACGCTCCTGTCACTGCATGTCAGCCCGCACTCTGATATGAAACTCTGTCACTTTTGTCTGCAAACAACCCCCACACAGCTGACTGAGTTGACTGCATATATGAATATGCCTATTAAACAAAATTCCTTCATGAGAACCAACGAGACCAAAACAAAGTCATTAAAAAGTCAATACACGTCCACACACACGAGCGCTCTCTCAGCATAAACAAATCGGCATCTTAAATGGAGGAACTGGCTTGTATCTATGAGAGTCTAGATAGGGAACTTGTCTGGCGGCGTGTCGTGTGTATACTAGCAAGGCAAGCGTGGTGGTGGTGGTGTGTGCGTGCGTGCTTGCTTGCGTGCGTGCGTGCATGTGTGTGTGTAGGGGAGGGGGAACAGTGATAGTACAGAGGAAGAGGAGAGAGAGAGAGAGAGAGAGAGAGAGAGAGAGAGAGAGAGAGAGAGAGAGAGAGTATGTGTGATAGTGATGAGCAATCATCTTAGTAGAGAGAGAAGTGCATAACATCTGCGGTTCCTCGTCAGAACAGAAATAGGCCACACCTATAGAACTTTGATCTAGTCTGAAACTATAGAGCTATCTATCAGTCAGTTGAAGCCTTGTGGTTGTTGTAACAAAAGAAAAAAACACGTTTCCTTTTAACTAGGCTATTGCAACTGTTAATGTTTATTTAGTCTCAGTGGTTCTCAAAGTGTGGTCCTTGAGGAAGTTCCAGGGGGTCCCCAGCTAAATGATAGTTAGGAACCAAATGGACCCTTATGGGTGTGTAACTCAGACTCTGAGTTTGTATCTGGAACCAAATGGACCCTAATAGTCACAGATATAAATTAACATTGATTTTACAACATAAATTGGGGTCTCAAGAGATTACAAAATACCATTAAATGGGGGTCCGTATAGCCTAATAATGCATGTCAAACTGGGTGTCCTTGAAATTAAAAGGGTTTGGAATCACAGCTAGAGCAGTAGGCTACAATTCTTCTCTTATCGGGGTCCCTGGAATATCTTTTCAAATGGAGTCCATGGGCTGATTAAGTATCCATTTGGGGGTCCTTTACATGAAAAAGTTTGAGAAGCAGTGCTCTAGACCAGTGTTTCTCAAACTTTTCCCACTTAACTCTGACCAGTTAGGGTCCATTTGGTTCCATTTGTACACTGTCAGAATAATAGACTTGTATGGGTCCATTTTTAGATCCCCCAAAAGGAACCCATAGAGTCCCTGGAATCAACTTTGAGAAACACTGCTCTAGACTAGACTAGGATGTCTAGCTATCTATCTATCTGGGTGAGCACTGCTGCAGCAAAGACACTATAGGAACAGTGGAGGTAGTGTTTGTGCTTTTGAATTTAAACTGTGCAGCTGGACGTGGTGGCCCTCAAAGACACCCTTGTTCAAACACACCAAAGGCAGGGGGAAGAGAAGTCGAGAGGAGATCCAACAGGGGATATTTTAATGTTCTGTGACTGCAGAGGTGTCTGTCTCAATGCTGGAGGAGGAAGCCGAGAGAGGTGGTGGGCGAGATGGCCATTCAGCACCAGGGGAGATAGTGCTATGCATGATGAAGCAAGAAGCACCCCCAGAGTCTGGGTGGTTCAAAACCATAGATTAGAATGCAGAATGGGCTGTGAGAGCTGAGAGGGGAGGGCTGAAGCGGTAGGGGGGCGGGAGGGGGAGACCTTTTCCTGACAATGTGTCAATCACTTTACAGTAATCTGTAGCAATGGTCTAGAAACAGGAAGGGTTGCGTAGCTGTATACGTAAGCACAACAACTCAACTGGTGTTTGACAATCTGGGACTGTTTGACTGACATCTATTCTCGGCTATTCCACCAATTATTCACGTACACATACTTCTTTCTTTCTTCCTTTATTTATTCAGGGGAGCCCATTGAGAGCAAGCTCTCCTCAAGGACACCCTGATCACAGCATATATAAAACACAAACAAGTAATGAAAAATAACACAACAACAAGCAGTCGAATCACAGTACAACGTAACAGATGCAAAAATATAATTGTTACACAAAGCAGGTACAGTCACTATAGTATGTAGTGTGGAGCACTTTAAATTCCTCCATTGAGACCAATTGACTTTCAGAGGGTCCTGAAGTTTGTCCCATTTTTGTGGAGCATAATACATGAAGGCAGTCTTTCCTTGCTCACTGTTCATACGTGGACAGGTATATCTAATGTGTGCCTATGAACATGTTGAATGTCCAGTGACTATTCGATCTACACATGCTAATACGCATGTAAACCTAGAAGCTCAAGGTTCAAGGTTGTACTTCATTGTTACATCATTGTTACATCTTGTTACAGGTACAAAAGAGTTCCTTCAGACAATGCAGCAGCATAACAACAGCAGAATAAAAATAACGTCGAAAGATTTAAGGAAAATAAAGAGAGTGCAAAAGAAGAGCAAAGAGAGAATAAAAAGAGCATCATCAAATGTACATGTGCATAAAGGTCTGGTATACACCAACAGCATTTGTTTTTTTTTGGTAGCTGTTACCTTAACTTTGTGTAAACAACTTCACTCTATGTGCAACAGGTTACGGTAGTTTAATCAACTTGATTTGATTGATTGAAGATTTTATTAGAGGTTTGAATAGGAAAAGGTAGGCTACAGAACAGTACAGTTCACAGGTACAAGGTCAACCAAAAGGATAAAAAAAGACAAGAAAGCTTTTGGCTTGTTTAAATTGGGGTCCCTTTTACAACTAATACAACAACAACTTCACAGTATATTATTTGATTGATTGATTGACTGACTGACTGACTGACTGACTGACTGAAGAATTAGAATTTTCTTAGGAAAAGGTACACTTTCATAACAGTTCAGCAACTACAGTTCACTGGTACAAGGTCAACTGAAAGGATAAAGAAAGCACATTTCTTCATATAACATGTGCAGTAGGTGCAGGTGCATTTCAAGCACAATGCTGGTCTGACCAGAACACAAGGAGGTCATCTGTGTAAATCAGTTGTTTGTTACTTTAGAAAGACCTCGGCTACAGCAAACTGCAGTGTGCAAACATGTCATACTTTGAGCCTCTATGTCAAGGATGGTAGGATGTTGCCACCTTGTGGCCTGATATTGAAACTACAGTAACCAGGGTGATGGAGTCATATTACCTCAGGACGGTGCCATAGAGTTAGGACGGTGCTTTAGAGTTTTATTTTATGATTTTGTATTGTAGGAGTGCGGTTGCAGACAGAGAAACTAACTACGGAGATTTATTCCTCTTGAACCAAGTTAGCACTCAATTTAATTCAGACAGTGAACAACAACAAAACACCTGTCGCAGAGCAGGTAATACGTCAACACCCGCAGGTGTGGAATGCCTTTGGTAAGTAGAATCACAGTAAAACAAACAAGGGCTAGAATACAACGCAGTGAATTAGCCTATAACTGTAATAATCACACAAACAATCAACTGGTTTTCTGTCCAACATTTGACCCCAAATGTGGTCTATGTGTCTCTCACACACACACACACACACACACACACACACACACACACACACACACACACACACACACACACACACACACACACACACACACACACACACACACACACACACACACACACACACACACACACACACACACACACACCATTTATCTAATTCAGATTACAATCCATTGACAGATAGTTAATTAAATGTTCTTTACTGGACAGCTATTTTGAGTATGAATCTGGTGTTTTCTTGAATCTCTTACTTGAAGCCAAAGATGACAATCTTGGAGTCATCATTGGGCCACTCACACACAGTAAGATATAGGTCACTGTAGATGTCCTCTCCTGCAAATAGCCGCACATGATGGACAGACACTAGAGTTATACTGTGTGAGCTGAAAGGCCTCTGGGACGAGGCGTACAATAACAAGATAGGCTTTACCAAAACGATAGTTACTGAGGCCTACTGAAGGCCTCTCTACTCCTAACTATCAAGTATTAGTATCATCATACAGACCTAGATATTAATATAATCAATGAATACATGATCTACTCTATAACGTGACACACATAATCAATCATGATAACCTCTAATCTACGACACAGTCCAGTCATCTCCGGAGTTGGACAAAGTTTCAGTCCAATGCGACCTACATTATAAAATAAAAGTTGAATATTTGAATATATTCAGTGATTAGTTCCTTGGCCTCCTTAGCAGCCTGCACAATAATGCTGGTGCTCATCGGGTCCAGTGGTTTTGTCTGTGGCCTAAATACTAAGGGGACAAACGTCTGGAGCTGAGCGTGCTCTGCTGTCAGTTGATTAAGAGAGAAGGACCGACGGGTGCAGACTCTCAGTGAACGTTCTACAGAAACAGCCGAAACACGTCTGTAAATTAAAGAAAAGGTTGAGAATCACTGCTTTCTAAACCAGTGGTTCTCAACCTTTTCAGGCCACAACCCCCAAAAGAATCATATTTTAACTGGCGAGTACTAAGTGTTAAGGCATTACATTTTGTATAACACGGCTCTATTGTGAAAATAGCAGATCTACTGTACATGCTCACAATGCCTCACAACGCAATTTCTGCCTCTAATATTTGGCAATTTGGCCAATGTTTAATTTGTAATTTTAGAGGTAGGCTATTAAAAAGTCCTTAAATTGTCAATTTAGAAATGTGAAGATACCCTCTATACGCTTAAACTTTATGTTGGTTAATTTACTGTTGAGGGAGAAAACAATGTTGCACATTAAGTTAATCATCAGGGGACCCCTCCAAAAACATTTCTCAAGTCACACTCACTTGAGGGTCTCTGCAGACATCTGGAGGTTGTAGTTCCTCTCTGGCTCAGGGAGGCTCTGGAAGTCCACAAGACAGGGATGAAGCTTCTTGTTGTCGTCCCTGAACTGTGAGAGAACACAAGGAAAGTTAGAGGCTACTCATTCCAGCAACAGACAGCTTGAAACACTATTACCACTGTTGACACACACACACACACACACACACACACACACACACACACACACACACACACACACACACACACACACACACACACACACACACACACACACACACACACACACACACACACAAACACACACACACAGAAGTGATTCACAAGCTTTGACTGAGCCAAAGAGGTGTCCTGCTACTCACCGATCCATAGGTCCAGCCCTGCTCGATGCGTGTGACCGCCCACAGCTCGTGGATGTTCTCTGCCAACTTCTCCCGGATACGCTCCAAATGGGGCGGCAGCACGATCTACGATGCAAAGCACAACATAACAGGTAGGTAGGTACGCCACGATGATATACTAGTGTTGATGCTACTGGTGGTGGGGGCCAGACAGTAGCCCCTCGCGGCCCGCGTATGGCCCACGGGCCGCCTATTGGGGAACCCTGCTGTACAGTATGTTGTATTGTTGTGGTTGATGTTTTTTTTACCTGCACCGTGTCCACAGGGCAGGGTGTGAAGGAGGTGTGGGTCAGGGACTGGGTGGGGCCCAGCAGGTTGCGGACGCCGTCAAAGTCGTGCTTGTACTCCTTGATGGGCTCGATGCGCATCCTGTCCTTGGGCAGCAGGGCCTCGTAGCACGGTGCTGCTTGTAAAAGTCCAAGCCATGTTTGAACACAAGGATAGGATTTACGGGTATGATATGCTTAACACTGAGTGTACACATGGAACCAAATAGACCTGTAAAGGTCCATTTGGTTCTATTTGAACACTCTCAGATTGTCATTCAGGGCTAGCTCTTTATTGATCTAAACTGACCCATACAAGTCTGTAACTCTGACAATGTACAAATGGAACCAAATGAACCCTGGTTCCATTTGTACACTGTCAGAGCTAATGGGAGACATTGAAATTTTAAAGTTTGAGAAACACTGCTGTCAGGTATACGTGAAGCCACTTACTTGATTCCGGCAGAGAAGCTGATGACGGGGAAGAAGAGGCCGTCCACGTTGAAGTTCTCAAACATGCCCTGGACGGGGTGGCCGTTGATACGGAAGGAAATGCTGGGAACGCTCAGGTCCAGGCAGCACGAGACCACGTCGTCCGCTGCCAGGGTGTGAGCACCAGGGGACGCCACCTGGCGAGGGACTGTCCCTGTGTGTCGGGTTACAAAGTAAAAGTCAGTCTGGATTCTCCGGAATTCAAAATTGACTTGAAGTACAAAGGTATTGTCCGGATAAAAATGAGACATTTCACAGTAATTTCTTTCTTAAATGCATGCATAGGAGTCAGACATTGAAATAGAATAAATAACAAAACGACCACCCTTGCTCTCTCCACCCTCCACTCCATAGTATCACCAGTCCATAGTCTGCATACAGCACAAAAGCTGCTAGGAGCGTCACAGAAAAAGAGCCACTTGTCCAACGGACAGGTACATTTTTAATGAGCTTGTCCGGGAGGAGTTATTACTTGTCCCAGACAACAGGACAAGCCTTAATGTCAAGCCCTGATATTGATGTCAAATTATCATTAAAATCGTATTATTTTGCTAATTATTTGGGAGACCACTTGCAGTATCCTCATGGCCAACCAGTAGGCCCACAGTTTGGGCATCACTTTATTTGGAATTCTTTTGCAAAATGTTTCATTCCTTTTCCCTTTTTCTCTCACCTGACCACAGGTTGAGGCCGTCATAGCCGTAGGAGTAGAGGTCATCACCCACTCCGTTGCCTCCCCAGCCCTCTCCTCCTCCAGGGTAGGGGCTGTAGCCCTCCGTCAGAGCCCAGCCCACACGCAGGTGGGAGGCCTGCGCTGTAACGAACGCCTCCACGTGGTCCACCATCACCTCAAAGTACCACTTCTTAAACTGCGTGGACCCCTCACACGTACCCAGGAAGATGTTGGGCCTCACACTGAGGGATGAAACGGAAGAGAATCTGTATCCCTCACTTTGACACATTTTCAGACCACAATTTTTCTGCTGCTATCGATCAAAACTTTCAACCTGATTGCTGTGTTGTAGGGCAAACATTTCATTCGCCAGCCATAACATTCTGAAATGCCACTGAAGTCGTGCAGAAAACATCGATAAATGTGAAAACTACGACTCCTACTTCCTGTTTTCTTTTGCTATTACCCTCAAAGATTGTCCTTGTTCCCTGTGATAGCGATCTGGACTTCAGAAAATCTCAATCAGGTCTGGGGACATAAACCATATGGGTTTGCCAGGCCATGCATGTCTGTGAAATGCATGGTGGGAATTGTAGGAGAATTTTCTCTTCCAATATACAGTTGACCAGGAAGACCAGGGACTGCTGGATTCTGTGTTTCGACTAACTGTACTGCCCTCTGGTGCCCCACCGACAGAAGTGCAAATACCTGGTTACGTGTAGTTCACGATGGCAGTCTGCTGCAGGAGGTCACGACCCGGAAGCAGATTTTCCGTGATGAGGTTCTGATTGGACCTCACAGCCACACCGTTACACACACACAGAGAGCGCAGGACGTCCAACACCTAGGAGGAGAGAGAGAGAGAGAGAGAGAGAGAGAGAGAGAGAGAGAGACACACGGGAGGAAATGATGTCCGACTGCATGAACATTGACACGGTATGCCACCTTCAGCCTGATTTATACTTTGTTGTACAACGTACAAATTAGGTTTTCGGTGGCGCCGCAAAAGCACATTCCTGGCGTGCATTTCATACTTGGCATTGAAATGTTTGAGCGTGTGTGTGTGTGTGTGTGTGTGCGTGCGTGCGTGCGTGCGTGCGTGTCCGTCCGTCTGTCCTAAGAAAGGACCAACCTTGTGGTTGCGTCCATGTTTGTCCAGAAGAGAGATGATGGACTTGATGTGGTTCTCCTGGATGATGTTGAGTACTTCAGGACTCTCTATCAAGACACAGTACAGCACCTCCAGAATACCTGAACAGGCCAACAACAATAATGATTAGTTTGTTTGTTTGTTTAAATATTTTAGTGCGACCTCACGGTCGCAAGGTTCCCTCCTGATTGGCTACAATTGCCTTCTAAAGTTTGTGTATGCGACCTGACGGTCGCTTATCTCCCGATTGGGACCGTACCTATGTTCCCCAGGTTCTATGTTCCCCAGGTTCTATGTTCCCCACTTTCTTACCACCTAAACCTACCCCTAACCCTACCCCTAACCCTAACCTCACTAAACTAATGCTGTGAGGTGGGGAACATAGAACCTGGGGAACAAAGAACCTGGGGAACATAGGTTGGACCCCTCCCGATTAGGGAGTCTTACTGGTAGATATTGAAGTGGAGATGGACAGGAAACAGGGAGAGAGAGATGGAGAGAGGCATGCAGCAAAGACTGTCGGGAACGGGACTCGAACACGCAATGCTACATTAGAGCCAAACTGCCCAGACCGCTAGGCTAGCTGTCCGGGCCATGATTAGTTACTTTAAATGTGTTGTTTAGTATGATTCATTACAATTTGTTTTTAAAACGTGCTTCACATTGAATACTGTTTAAAGAGCTTGTAAGCTAATGTTTGCTCTACTGCTAAAAGCGCTCGTATGCTTCAGAGTTCAAGTAAATGGCACAGCCTCAGGATATGTACTGTTCCTGAGGCAAAGATGTCCTACATCTGAAACTGTGGAATCTCCTCCCAGAGGGAAGGGATTTGAAGACGGAGCTATAGCAGGCTGAGAGGAGTCCGCCATCACCTTCTGTTGTCATTGCGTCTGATACGTGTGACATATGGAGGAGACACAGGGAAGGTCACAGAAAGTGATGACGATCTCAGAATCTGTGCGTATACAACTCTTTCAAACTGTTCACCCTCTCAAGGGCAGTTGTGTTGAAGCTTTTCAAGTCTAGCCTCTGATGTTCACCTCCCACTTCAAAGCGTGCAGTGATTCTCAATCGACATGGACCCCCGTTATTTGATATGATTTGTATCTTTCGGACACCAATCTAAACTGCAAATTCCTTGAGTGAGCAGTGCTATTTATTAGTTAATCCTCCTGTGAAGCTTGGCCAATGTGGGATGGGTGATACATACGTATAAACAGACACAGGACATTATGTACAAACAGACAAAGACAGATGTAGGAGCTGTTAGCACTGAAAACGAAAAAGGGGGAAAAGCTACTGCTGAGCCTTTAGTTCTTTTTTTCCCCTCTTAGTTTTATGTTAGCTATAATATCCCTGGTATGCAGTTACTATGAGAACAAGTGAGTCGCAGCAGCAGGCGTGCAGTACCTGAGGAGGCCTCCAGGCGGTCCAGCTTGCTGACCAGCCAGTCCAGGTTGTCACAGAACAGAGCACAGTTGGAGTGGTTCCCTCTGATCAGAGAGGCTGTTGGTTGGAGAAGACACACATTTGAATAATGATGACATAATGTCAGCAGCACTGTATTCTAACTGTTTGAGAAGAAGGCACTGCATCTACATAATGTCTGGATGTGCAAAGTGATAGATTTACATCCATGCAGTGTGCCTGTATACATGCGTTTTAATCTACAAGCTCGCAACGTGTCACATCACGATGGTCCCTTTTCAATCAAAATAACTTTGGTTCTAGAACTGGTTAGGTTCTAGCTTCTTGGAACCTTGGTGCTTTGATGGAACCAGCAGCCATTTTTTGGTTCCAGTTCCGAACCAACTTTTAGGGTTCTGAACCAATTCATTTTCAGTGAAAACACTGAACTGGTTCGATATTAGGCAGGAAAAAATAATTGAACCAGTTCAACCCTGAGATGGTAAAAGGCAAAAACGATGTGTTGTGAGCTGGTAGATCTGTCAATTTCTCTATTCTTGATACTTTTAGAAGATTCTTTTTACATTCTGGCCTATGATGACATCCCCAAAATAGGGACGGCCAGGCTGAAAGGGTTAGGGCTAGGGTAACCTCGCCTACCAGGCTTTCTCCCGGGAGAGAGCCTGGTGCTCGTTCACAACAGACCCTTTGGTTTCCGCCTAAAGCGCGGAAACCACTAGAAGAAGCGGCGTCGCTTTGATTTGGTTCCCACCGTTTGTTTCCCCAATCCCTATTAAAATGCTCGAGTAGCCTAGTGTGGTTTTGCCGGTCGCTAAAAGTTGGACTAAAACATGCATATACCAAACTAATTTTTCAAAAGCAAAACTACTCCGCATCGAGGAGTTTATTAGGTAGGCCATAAAAGTATGTCCTTGAGCGCAGGGGAATTATTTTGGGTTAAAACTGTTTCCGGTGGATAGTTCCGGCCAAATTGTAGTCCTTGAGTACTACAACATGACGTTTTGTGGTTTCCGCTCCAGACCGGTTACAAACCCGAAAAGTGAAGTGATCCCAGACTAGGGCTAGGGTATACATCAGCGATGCAATGAACTGCACGCAATGAACTATAGTCAAGAATTGGGAACAGCCTTATCGAGATGCGAGTCGCGTCCGAAGACAGATGGTGGCGAGGACAGGTTTCTGGTTTATTTTTTAGACTCTTGGACAGCTGCTGCACAGCAGAGGACAGACAGGGCGTCCTACCCAGCAGCTCGTAGAGCAGGTTGACGATCTCCTTCCAGGCCTCTCCGGCCTCCTCTCCGGCGAACTCTGAGAAGTGGGCGGCCGTGTTGTAGACGTTCAGCCGGTCCACGCACTCCAGCACGATGGTGATCATGCCCTGGTGACGTCCACAAGAGAGAAGGAATGATCAGTTTGTGTAGCTAGATCATCAAATGTGTGCCCATTTTCACTGAATAATAGCCTATTATGACATTAGGAACGCTGTATAGGGCAGGGGTTTTCAAACCCCCGTAATGGACCAATCCCCAATCACATACACACCCATTGTAACTGTTACAATGGGTGTGTATGTGATTGGGGATTGGTCCATTACCACTGTAAATAACTTGTTCATCCACGGCACCCCTGAATTACACTGTTCATTTTTACAACCTTATGTCATATTAGAGAAATATCTGTTTCCATCAGAACTGACTGAAAACAACTATACACTGAACCCCAGCAAGAATCAGTTGAGAAAAAACTTTTACAGGCGAATCCACGTTCAGCCAAAAATCACCATTTGGCTCCCGGACTAGCATCTTGCTCACCTGGCTCACACGACCACATGAGCCTGGCCGGGGACAAGCAGGACGGCCCTGGACTGTTGGGCGGAGTAGAAGAGCACCAGGACTGTGAAGAGGACGAAGACATACCGGAGAGGGAAAGGTGGAAGCAGATGTGTAAAGCATCTGAGATGACTCGCTCTGTTCACCTGCAGGAGAAACAAAGTACATAATAGATGAGAAATTTGAATTGTTTATTATGATGATTTTGGGGGGAAGGTACACCAAAAATAGCCGATCTACAAGCTCACAACGCTGTGACGCATTGTGAGCTGCTATTTTTGGTGAAGAGAGTTGGCTGTAGATGGAAAAAAGTACTCATCAAGTACAGTGCAAATCAGGTGTGTCTTACTAAGCATAGATAGGTCTACAGTTCACTTTCGACCTCCTCCATGACTCACGCTTTTCTTTTTCTTGTTCGCTGTCTGTGTTCGCCTTTGCTTGTACAACTAACGCACTTCTGTCTGAGATCTGCAACAATCAACACCGTGGCCCACAACGCACACATGCAGCACCCGCCTTCCTGCTGTGGCTGCGTGTGACGTAAGACGTTGAACACGCAGTGACGTGAGACGTTGAATACAGAAAGGAGTTTAAGTCGAGGGCGACCTCTGGTGGCCAAATCGCGATTCGTTTAAAAAAAAAACGATTTTCACCGTCCCCCAATAAAATCGATTTAAATCGATTTTTTCGTACATCGTGACAGGCCTAGCAGGCGGTTGAGAGTAGGTGGTCGTGGAGCAGAAAGTCCAGTAGCCAGTTTTGTGTTGGAAAAAGAAAGAAAGAATGCAAAAAGGCAATGCTGTGAAGCTTATAACGGAAGGAAAGGTAAAGAAAAGGAAAGGTTGGGAGGCAATCGGCTCAATTCTGCCTCTAATATTTGACAGTTTGACCAATGTTTACTGTCAGTTGTAGGCTACAGTTCGCTGCCTGTGTTTATGGCTTTAACCTTTTTGAGTGTTTTAATCTTTGCAGTGTTTAGCATATGTGTGGGCCTAAACGATAAGAGCCTAAAATGTGAATTAATTATTGACGTCAATAAACGGAGGAAACATCAGTTTCCATACGTTATAATAGTATTTGGGGTTATTCCATGGAAAGGGATCTCTCAAGCATTAGAACAATATGGTTCCAGATCAATTCTTTCTACGTTAACACAGAGATACAAAGGTTTTATACACATTGTGGGTTACATATGACGTCTTTACGTCTTTACGTCAGTCGACATATTAATGTGCTCCGTTTCCTAGGCAACTAGGGTTGGCGTGACACCAGAACTTTAAACAACTCTGTGGTTAACTTCATATTATGGTTTTCTGTGAGAGATTCTACCAAAACAATGATGATAACTGATGGAATTTAGATCATATTCCATATGGATAAACAGTTTTCCCCAACCATAATAAAGTACTCCACACAATGAATGAGACCACACCGGGGAATATGCGTTTTTTGGTAAGTTATATTGAAAATATAGTTCAGAGTTCAAATGGTAGCAAGTACAGCAAGTACAGTAGAGCAAAATCACCCATCGTAGCTCTCAGGTTAATAGACAGTTGACATGATTTTATATAGTTACTGTGAAGCAGTATGATGTAATATCGTGACCGTGGTCACCTCATCGGCTGACCTGACCTTTATCAATGGTCAGAACACAACAGAATTGTTGATTAAAGATGGTTTGCCAGTTACATACTGTATCAGGCCCTTGTACAGTGTCAAGGCTGTAGGAACAACAACGTTAGAACAACAGGGTTTGTTTTGGAACAGGGTGGCAAACAGCACAATCAAAGAGTTAAGATATTTGACCGTTATACACAAATTGGTACACACTATATTAATATTATTTTAAATAATATTAATCCATCAATTCCATCCCCTTGTACCAATTTGGGATAGGTCAAAGAAAAATAAACAACAAGGGAAGAAGACATGGGTTAAACTTTTTAAAGGTATTTGAAACAGAACATAATAGTTGAACAGTTTAAGTCAAAAACATTTCGATAGCTTTAAGTTTTAAAGAGGAGAGTCAAAAGAACTGTATATTTCCAAAGGTATTTAAGTATTTTTAAAGGTATTTAAATCAGAATACAACCAAAGGTAAAAATATTTTGATAATGAAAGATAAAGGACTGTATAATTTGGAATCATTAGGGGGAGTGCGTCAAAGGGCAGTCTGAGATTAAACCAAGGATATTTTCTCTTATAATTTGGGGCCTGTAACGTTTAGTTAACATGAGTTAGAATATTTTTATGAGAGTGAGGAGAAAATCACACGTTCCTTAAAATATATTGATAGGAAAAGGAAACCTTTGATCCATCAATAACAAACATTGTCCTGTCGCACCATGACAAACTTTATCACTAAATTTAGAATCTTTCCAAAGTTTCTTCACAGCCTCACCTGGGTTGATGGTGGGATGCACTACAAAGAGTGCCTTTAATGAAAGAGAATATATATATATATATATATATATATATATATATATATATATATATATTTTTTTTTTAACGTTTTGATTTGTTTGGTGAAGTCGCCTCACCTGAGAATTTTAAAAATTTGATTAGTGTGGTGGAGCGGTCATGGTCCATTCCTTGCTTGACCTATGACCTTCGCCAGGGTGTCCCAGCCAGGGTGGACTTTTTGACTCCACAACAGTAAGGTAGGACCTCTGTCCTCATCATTTCAGTAAGGTTTTATAACCAAATATGACATTTCAGTATTTAACATTTCCAAGACGAGGCTATGAGATCTTATCAAAATAAGAGAGTTGTATGTTGTGACAAGACAGCTGTAAATATTAACAAAAATTATATAGGAACTCATGTGACTTGAATCCTCGTACTCACGAAAAATGATCCTTCGTCACAGATCATGGGAAGAGATATGGACCGTCTGTCATAGATAAGTCAATTAATCTGAAAAATAAAATAAACATCAGAATTACTTGGAAGTTAAGACCATTGGGTGTATTTATGTATAGAAAGGTTTGATTTGTTTTAGATATACATCACCAAGGGACACGGTTTGTGTCTAATTGTAATAAGTTTGTTCTGTTAGGGGGAAACAGATTTAAACAGGGTTAAGCAGAATGAAATATATATATATTCTGAAATAAAATGAGATGAAAATGTAGTGGAATATGTAAATATGAAATCAGAAAATAAAATATGAATTCAGAAAATGAAAATATGAAAGAAGTTAAAATGGAAAGATATTAAAATAAATTAAAAATGAAAAAATATTAAATTCTCCTTCATTCTCCAAACACATTCCCTCCCGTTTGGCACAGACAAAAATTGGGTGTGACAAAAATTGTAAAATATGGTCAAATGGGAAACAGATTGTCAAGTGTACAGACGTACAGTGATTCTGCTCACTGTCAGAGTTAGAGTGAGCTTCCAAGCCTGTGAGGGGGGGAGTGTATCATAACAAGATAAGCATTTACCAAACTATTAAAATGGTTAGAAAACCAGAAAATGAATGAAACTTAAAGAAATAAAATAAGAAAAATGAAATAGAAACACATAACATAATCATAATGTCATTCTTTTTTTTCTTCTTTTTTTTTTCTCATATGTGTAATACTGTATAAGCTGTCAATAGAGTCGTAATAATTGTGGGATTTGACTAGTTTTTTTTTTTTTTTTTTTATATATTCTGAACAAGGTCCCCGCCTGCAGTCGGCAGCTGGGGAGTAAGTAACTTAAGTACCTTTACTCGAGTAAAGAGAATGAAGGATTACCCAAAATAAACTGATAGGCCTCTTCCATCTTTAACCCATACTGCAGTTTACGTGTTAAAGATGGATTTCGGCAAATATTGGTGAAAGTAACGTTTTTGGTACATGTCCCTAAAATGTGGTTTAACAGAAAAGGATTACTAAATAATTGAGGATCTATTTTGAGTTGGTTGGGGGATGTTGACATTAATAATAAATCTCACACACACAGACCCTCTAACCTTGAAGGCCTGTCTTCCAGCAGACAGGCACACTATCAGTTGTTTTTTGTTGTGTTTTGAAAGGAATGAAAACAATCTCAACAAGTCAGCCAGCGTTCAGTTGTTACAGGAAATAGTGTATTTCACGACAAAACAGAAGGACAGAAGAAAACCCGTTAAAAATAAAATTGAAATAAAACAGTCAGTCAGTCAGTCAGTCAGTCAAGTTGGTTAGCGAGTGTAGTGGAGTTTCCACTATACCTGTCTATCCAGGTCGATTCCATCCTGTCATAATAATGAAATAACTTAAGTAAAAATAATCCCTGTCACCTGTCATTGAAAAAAAATAATTAAGGCAGAGGGAGAAAAACCAAAGACAGATTCAAATATAACCCCAGTGCATTGTTATCCAAAGGTCATATGTACACATAATTCAGACAGGGAGGTAAACCGGGCAAGTGGGTAGAACAGAGGGAGAAAAAGAAAGTGAGACCCCTTTTTCGAGAGAGAGCGAGGTCAAACACAGAGTAAAAATGCTTGTGGCCTCTCAAAATAAAATCAGGAAAATGAGATAAAAACAGATTATTGAGCCATTCCAGCAATCCCCTCAAGTTTTTTCAAAATAAAACAATAAAATAACACATAGGCCGTGCCAGCCTATAAGCAGCGTAAGCAGCTCACGCGAGCAGCAGGCATTGAGCAAGCAAGCAGCATAAGCCAAGCACATATTGTACCGTATTGTACACAGAAGTAGCACCGCTCACTTCATACTTGGTTTGATTTTCCTGCTTTCATAATAGACAAACCGAAATGTAACCAGGGGAGGAAAATTGGATTAGAGATGATTAGACAGATAATATATCAAAAACATTTAACACATGGGTTTGTCAGTCAGAACTTGATTTTTTTTTTTTTTCTCTCAGAAGTCGTACTTAGTCAAAAGTAAACAAAATATATAGTACCATTATCTCGGGGCGTCCCCAGGGTCAAAAGAGTGTTTGTTCTTTTCGGGACATTGTAATCCATGAAAGTCACGTAGCAGATCTACAAGCTCACAACGCGCCCCATCGCGTTGTGAAAGGCAGTGCCAGCCAGGTTCGGCTGGGGGGGGGGGGGGGGGGGCATTGTCAAGCCCTTCAGAAAACATTGTTTGCGTTGTCTGTTCCTTCCTAATGAGGTTTGCAGATCTACAAGCTCACAACGCGTCCCATCGCGTTGTGAGTGAAAGGCATCCAGTGGCAAATAATGTCCGATTTCTCCGCAGCTCCGCACATATCCATTGAAATGTTCCAGGAAATGATTGGGTCAGGGTATTAACATCTCATCCGTGTGGGTCCAGGTTTTACACGATAAAAACACTGCTTCTCGGAGCAGGGGGCTTTTTTAGCTTGAATGGTCATGTTTCTTAAAAATGTTCTTGGGAGCGCTGAGATAAAAAGCTCCTGTATTCAACATCTCAGAGTCGCCTGAGACGGAAATAAAAAATAAATAAAATAAGATAAGACTGAGACGAAAACGAAGACGTGTAAGCGTAAAGCATGAAGATTTCCGTCAGAACGTTCTGTTCTGGAACATAAAGGAAATCTACCAATTAAAATAACCACGCTATTTCTTATGTGATTAAGTGGCTCTAATCAGCCGTATTGGGTACCGTACTGGCCGAAGAGACATTCCTTCAGAACAAAATATGTTCTGGCCCCAAAAAAAAGATTTCCGTCAGAACGTCTTGAAAAAGCTGTTCTGGAGCATAAAATGAAATCTATACTGATGTCTCGTACTGATACACCAACCTTAGACAAGCAATCTCCGTGGCCAAACGGCTGCTATGTCCTCAAAACATGTAACAAAAAGCGACAAAACAATAGACTAAAACATTAAACAATAAAAACGCAGCTGTGTTAAGAGCTAGCTAGACTCTTAAGACAGCAGGTATAAACGTATGACCTGGGTTCTGTTGAATGAGGACTTAGTGTGTGAGAATGAAGCATGTCGCCCTCTCAAAGTCTCTGTGCGTTGAGATGAGGGGAGAGAGATCGTCCGTGAAAGGCTCCTGGTGTGGAACGTTGTGCCAGAGCCAAACCTGGCCGCCTCCATTTCGGCTTTCTTCAGACCGTTGTGAGGTTTTATCGATATGTTGATGTGGGAGAGAGTCATCATATCCGAATTCCTTTCTCCATATGGGCAAAAATGGTGCAATTGTGGGGCACCTAGAAACAACCTGTTTCATTTCCTCATTGTCTATCTTAGCCATTAAAGCTGTTATCAGTTCATTCTCCAAGCTTTGAAGAGACGCTTCAAACTCAAAGGTGTTGTTCCGTTTGTAAAAAGGTTGTTTAGATTTCGGCAGGTGTTTTCTGCCTCCCTGTGCATTTCCCATTTTGGAGCTGGTCGGGTAGGTGGAGGATGAAATAAAAGCTAGTTTGCTTGCAGGGGAAACGTCTGATAATATCCTCGGCTGGTTGTTACTAGCAGAGATGAACGAAGTGGGATTCCAAAACAAACTGTCCAGCCCTATCGAATCCATAAACGTCAACTCAGTAGAAATCCGTAACTGGTTCTAGCAGCGGAGAAGAGAATGAGTCCAACAAAGTTGAGTCCCCAATATCTCCTCGGAGCTAATCCGGCAATCGAATGGGCCATTTGATGGAATTTAGATCATATTCCATATGGATAAACAGTTTTCCCCAACCATAATAAAGTACTCCACACAATGAATGAGACCACACCGGGGAATATGCGTTTTTTGGTAAGTTATATTGAAAATATAGTTCAGAGTTCAAATGGTAGCAAGTACAGCAAGTACAGTAGAGCAAAATCACCCATCGTAGCTCTCAGGTTAATAGACAGTTGACATGATTTTATATAGTTACTGTGAAGCAGTATGATGTAATATCGTGACCGTGGTCACCTCATCGGCTGACCTGACCTTTATCAATGGTCAGAACACAACAGAATTGTTGATTAAAGATGGTTTGCCAGTTACATACTGTATCAGGCCCTTGTACAGTGTCAAGGCTGTAGGAACAACAACGTTAGAACAACAGGGTTTGTTTTGGAACAGGGTGGCAAACAGCACAATCAAAGAGTTAAGATATTTGACCGTTATACACAAATTGGTACACACTATATTAATATTATTTTAAATAATATTAATCTATCAATAACAGCCTCAGAGGCACAGACATTCAGTGGTGGAAAAAGTACTCACATTTTGTACTTAAGTAAAAGTATCAATTCTGCAATGTAGATGTACTCCGTTACAAGTAAAAGTCTGAAATTCAAAATGTACTTGAGTAAAAGTATGAACGTATTGGCATCAAAATGTACTTAAAGCACCAAAAGTAAAAGTACAAAATGTTTGAAAATAGCAGATCTACAAGCTCACAACGCGTCGCGATGCGACGCGTTGTGAGCTTGTAGATCGGCTATTTTCAAAAAGCCGATGTAACCCACGTTTAAAATGGGTATGTACAAAGTATTACAAGAAATGAATAAATATGAACAGTTCATTAAAATGCATAACTAATTCATTAAAACACTCAAGTGATGAATAAATACAGAATTCATATGTTTGGGTTAAAATGGGAATGGTTTTATTATGTTTAGAAGCAGCAATAAAACTGTACATGTACAGAAAACACAACATATGCCTTTAAGTGGCAGATGACATACTTCCCCTTTAAGGGCAGAGTGTGTGTGCAGCCTGTCATTACCTGGAGAGGAGAGAGAGAGGAGTGAACGTCAGAAGTCAGAACTGAAAAGTGAATTGATTTAAGATAATAAAACTACTAGAAACTGTTTGATTACAAGCCTAAAAGTGTGACAAGCAAGCCACCTTTTGGGGGAACGTTTGGTCAAACCTGGGAGCAGCCCTTGTACAGGAAGAAGCTGTTTGTTTGTGTTTGTACAGCCAATTGTTTTGGTGAGTTACAAACGGAATCATTGCACTAAATCATTGTTTTTGCACTTGTAATGAAAACGTTTTGCATTATTTAAGGAATACAAGGGTAATGTGCATGTTTCTGGTGTTAAATGTGAAGATTTATCCATGGTAAAAAACGGATTTAAGTAATCAGAGTAACTGAGCTGGGCAGCCAGCTGACAGCAATTAGCCATCAATTTGGGCCTAGTTGTCTACAGCAGCTAGTGTTAATTGGCCCACAGTCACACAGTGCCTGAATCACCAGCTTTATTTTATTTTTTGGACTGAACTTACAGTATTGAGGCACCACCATGTGCCTTCGGATTCAGACACACTGAGCTTAAAGAGGACAGTATTAAAGTGTCATATTGTTTCTTTTTGGATCTAACCGATAAAGGACTGAGCCACAGAATCAGATATATTTTATTTTTGAATCAGAGAACATTTTATTTTGAATTGAACATTGAGCATTGAAGTACATACTTTTTTGTATTTTCTTATTTTCATTACATTTCATGTGATTGAAATTCATTGTTCTACTTTGATTTTGGATACTTACCTCTACTTGTGAAAATTGATCATCCATATTTTGGTTTGGGTTTTTACCTGTGGAGAAGAAGAAAAAGAAAAGAGTTAACTCAGGATATTTGAACATAGATAGAAACAAAATAAATAGACTAGTTTACTCAAATTAGTTTTACTTATCTAAAATAGTTGACCTAAAATAGGAAACTAAAATAGGTTAAAGAAGTAAAATAGAAAAGGGAAAGTGAAGAACTTACCTTTAATTGGGATACCCGCGGGATTTTCTTTATTTTTTGGATTTACAAGGTTATTGTACTGTATCTGTTGTGTGTTGTTTGTCTTTTTGTCTAACTACTTGCTATTTACTTATATAAAACTTTGCCGGCTATTGAATGTAAAGGAAGTGGTCTCTGGTCTATCATTTTATTGTGTCCCACTCTTCCTACGAACCTAGAAACTAGCCCAGTGATCAAGCCCGGGGATACGGGTGTTACACCTAGGTATGAAATAGGGCTACAGTGGTTTATGTGTGTTTAATAACATTATAATGTATACCTGCAAAGTAACTAGTAAAGTTTTAAAATAATTGTAGTGGAGTAAAAGTACAATATTTGGCTCTGAGATGTAGTGGAGTAGAAGTAAAAGTATTGGAAATTGGAAATACTCAAGTAAAGTACAAATTACTCAAAAGTGTACTTAAGTACATTACTTAAGTAAATGTACTTAGTTACTTTACAACACTGCAGACATTTTAACCAAAGCTCACTCATAATCCTACACCAACAGTGCATCTCTCATGGCTCACTCTTTCCACATGTTCCACAGCTGGCCGGACAGGTTTCTCAGCACCTGTTCAGGGAACTTCCACACCGTGCGTGTGTCCCCTTGAACATTGTCAGTGACGACTTTCTTAGTGCAGGGTAAGTGTGCGTGTTCTAATGGAAAATTACCAGTTGATTACTGGCTTTATGTGCAGTTTATTATGTGGTACTAACTGGTGCATGTGTTACTAAACACACACTGTCTCTTTGTGTCCAGACACTTTCTTCTTGGGTTTACCAAGTGTGGCCGCTACGTTCTGTCCTACACCAGTGACTGGGGAGAGGGCGATGATTTCTCTCTCTACCATCTGTATTGGTGGGAGTTTAATCTGCACAGACTCAAACAGGTAATGTATGTGCAAACATGCACAATATTAGTTTTGCTAACATTACTTTACGTTATACATAAATAAAATGTGTGTACATCTGTAAAAATGAACAGAGTGGGGCATACAACTAGAATGTCCAGCTGAGTTGTATTATAGTACTGGCAAGTCCCTTTTCTCATATGCTTGCCTCTTTTTTTTCCTGACTCTCTTTCTACCAAGGTCCATCATATGCGGCTATTTGCAGGAGAGGACATCGACAGTGACCTATATATTACTGTGTGTGAGTGGCCCAATGATGACTCCAAGATTGTCATCTTTGGCTTCAAGTAAGAGATTCAAGAAAACACCAGATTCATACTCAAAATAGCTGTCCAGTAAAGAACATTTAATTAACTATCTGTCAATGGATTGTAATCTGAATTAGATAAATGGGGTGTGTGTGTGTGTGTGTGTGTGTGTGTGTGTGTGTGTGTGTGTGTGTGTGTGTGTGTGTGTGTGTGTGTGTGTGTGTGTGTGTGTGTGTGTGTGTGTGTGTGACAGACACATAGACCACATTTGGGGTCAAATGTTGGACAGGTCTGTGAGGGGCTGAACAGACAGCCAGCAGTCTATGAGGCTGTGCAGGCCAATGTCCGAAAACAACAGGACAGGGTCAGGAAGCTGGAGCAGGGCAGGGATGACCACCTGGCAGTTGGGGAGAATGTTCTGAAAAAGAACATCAGGGAGGAGCAGAGGAAGGGTGGGAAAATGGCCCCAGAGATGCTGGGGCCATTTACCATCACTGACATAAAGGGGAAAGTGGTGTACTTGGTAGGGACCAAACATGAGAAGCTAATTGCTAATTTGGACCAGCTGAAACGCTATATAGAGCCAGAGGAGAGGATTCCAGCAAAGCTTAAGCTAGCTGGAACCTCTTCTTTGGCTCACCCCCCTCCACCACTTTCCCCTTTATGTCAGCCTCCTGCTCCCCACCCTCCCCAACTGTCACCCAGTCCCTCCAGCCCTCTTCCTGGCCTGGACCCTGGGCCTGCACAGCCTCTGTTCAGCCCCTCTGGGCCTCCTCCTGTCCACCAATCACCACCACCACCTCCACCTCCATTCAGCCACTCTGGGCCTCCTCCTGGCCACCAGTCGTCACCACCACCACCACCACCACCACCATTCAGCCCCTCTGGGCCTCCTCCTGGCCACCAGTCCCCACCACCTGGCCCCCTCCACACCACCTCCAGCCCTCCAACCTGCAGCCCTAACGCCATTGGTAAATCCCATTCAATAATGTAACATCAAGAATAATAATGCCATCTACAATATCAAATGACAACTTTTTTATTTATTTTTTAGTCCTCAACGATATATGGACCGGGGCCGTCAAGGGTGTAGTAGTGTGGGCAAAAATGGGCCCATACGCACTACTCACCCTTGACATGCTAAGTGTGGCACCACAGGAAAAGCTGACAGATGCAGTAAGTCTTGTTTTGTGAGCAAGTGTTGTAATTGATATTAAAGTGATTTTTAATTGTATACATTTTTTTGTGTGTAGAAAATAAATGCATATCTGACATGGGTGGCCAAAAGGGCCCAAAGGGCCATCCATGTCTTCTCTATCAAGGACAGGGATGAATACCAGAAGAGAGAGGTGTACGTCACCATTGCTGCCTCAGCCACTTCAATACGCACAGGTAAACGACTCAGAGGCTGCTAAGCTGGCACCTGGGGCCCGTTGCACGAAACCTAGATTAGGGATAAAGCCTGGCTTTATCAGCTATCCTGGCTTTAGTAAGTCTGAGTCAGAGCTCAATCGGTTTCATGAAAGCTGAGTTTATTCTACTTCCGTGAAACAGGCCCCTGATGCGACAACGGTGTTCTGTAATAAGTTATACACTTGTGCTCTTTTCCCTGCTGTCTCTCCAGGTGGTGAATGGGCTGGCTATGTGCTCAACAGCAGGTACCAGGTGGTTTATCCCTTCCCCACCTTCCAGCCAGCCTTCCAGCTGAAAAAAGACCAGGTCATCCTTTTAAATACCAGCTACTCACTGATAGCCTGTGGCATCTCCCTCTGCGCAGGTAACACACACACACACACACACACACTCACACTCACACTCTCACACACACTCTTCTTTTAATGTTTTTCAGGACTCCTCATAGAAATTATGTATGGTGGTATGAAAATAATTCTGTTACTATTGTGTACAAAATGTGAAACCCTAGTTTGCCTGGACTATAAGCCAATCAAATAAATCAAGCTTTTTTTTATATACCAATCCAATCGTAGTTGAATTTTTAGATTCGATTATTCTGTTACATAAACCAGCATTTTATCATTTCACATCTTGACTTAATATTACAACAGTAGTTATAGTGAATATTGGCAATATCTCTACTGTGTGGCCAGTATGGTACATTTGTTAACTGCAGAGGGCCATCATAATAAACAATTCAAATTTCTCATCTATTATGTACTTTGTTTCTCCTGCAGGTGAACAGAGCGAGTCATCTCAGATGCTTTACACATCTGCTTCCACCTTTCCCTCTCCGGTATGCCTTCGTCCTCTTCACAGTCCTGGTGCTCTTCTACTCCGCCCAACAGTCCAGGGCCGTCCTGCTTGTCCCCGGCCAGGCTCATGTGGTCGTGTGAGCCAGGTGAGCAAGATGCTAGTCCGGGAGCCAAATGGTGATTTTTGGCTGAACGTGGATTCGCCTGTAAAAGTTTTTTTCTCAACTGATTCTTGTAGCTTGGGGTCACCTCTTAAGGATTCAAGATGATGACCAGTGATATCCATTGAGCATTTTTTATTAATAAAAAATGCTTTTTTCTATTAATAAAAAATGCTCAATGGATATCACTAGTCATCATCTTGAATCCTTAAGAGGTGACCCCAAGCTACAAGAATCAGTTGAGAAAAAAACGTTTACAGGCGAATCCATGTTCACCCCCATGGGTTAAACTGCAAACAGCAGGTTTGCTTTTGGCAATATTTTATAATTGTCAAAGGCTTGGGGGAGAGTATGTTTTCGCCCCTGTCCGTCCGTCTGTCCGTGTGTGCATGCGTGCGTGCGTGCGTCCGTGTGTCCTCCAGTTTGTTACCAGCTAATCTCCGGCGCCGTTGGCCCGGTCGCTGCCAAACTGAGCACACACACTCCCTGAATGCCAATTCAGATTTTCACATGGGCCTGTTCTAGCGCCACCAGGAGGCTTTTGGCCAGTACTCCTACAGATTTTGTCCAAAAATCACACAAATCGGTAGACAGTATCTCTACAGTCATGTGATCAACATGGATCTGTCTGATTGTCCATATTCCATCCTGATTGGCTGAGATTGTTTTCAAAGTTTGTAAGATTGGTCAGTGTTGAACAAAATGCCTCAAATCACGAACACAGCGTGCAATTTTTGTGAAATTGTGCACGCACATTCCCACTAGGCAGAGGAAGAAATGCCACTTCAAACTTTTCAAATCAGCCTCATGGTGGCCGCCTGGCCTGGTGGAGACCTGTGCTCGGAAGAGCACTGTTTCTAGTTATATCATGTTTTTAGACCCCACGCACGCACGCACGCACGCACTGTTTCTAGTTATATCATGTTTTTAGACCGCACGCACGCACGCACCCCACATTGTCTCTCATACCCTATTTGAGAAGCACTGTGCTAGACTCTAGAACCTAGTCTAGGTTATGTGGATGATAATGTGCTGTTGCTCTTTGTCTCTCTAGGTTATGTGGAGGATAAGGTGGAGCAGTTGACGCTGGACTTTGAGGCTTTTGCACCCATCCTCCACTCGGAGCAGGTGATGTCGCCCGCTGCCTCGTCCTCGTCGTCTTCCCCGCCAACCCCACCGTCATCCTTGTCTCAAGAGGCGAGTCTCAACGAGCCTGGCTACGTCAACTACACCCGCTTGCACTACCGCCTGCCACAGCCAGGGGCAGCGGAGCAAGATGCCGGAGGTAAGGTTTTAACACACACACACACACACACACACACACACACACACACACACACACACACACACACACACACACACACACATACACACACACACACACACCACTTTCTCTCTCATACCCCATTTGTAGGAAGTAGTGTAGGTTATGTGGATGTTGATGTGCTCTTGCTCTGTGTCTGTCTAGTGGATGTTGATATGGAGGTGAAGCTGCCATTCACTGTCACCGATCTGAAGGGAAGGAACCTGCAGTTGGTCACCGGTTCACATAACGGACAGGTGTGTGTTTGTTTCACTACATCTGGGCACTGAAAGGGAAACGACACACATACTGTTGATTCTGTACGTGTCGTTGTGAGCTTGTAGATCTGCTGTTTTCACTAGTTTTGGTACCGGGCAAACGTCTATTTTCTATTTTGGGTCACGGGCTAAAACGTTCTAAAGGGCCATACACACTGAGCAGTATAACTATAAAAGTATATATTTAAAAATCTAGTTGATGGCAGTGTTCAGAGACTATAACAACATTGAACGATATGCTTGGTGGGAATGGCACCTAAGTGTACAGGACTAGGAGGCGGGTATGGTGTTGTAAGGTTGTTGTCTGCCGTCTATTGCAGAGTGTGTGTGTGGAGCAGTTAACGCTGGACTTTGAGCATCTCATAAACGAGGTGATCAGGAGCGAGGCCCCTCAGTTCTGCTCTCACACTGTTGAGGACTTTGATGTTTTCATACTGGAGGTAAACCAATGCACACAAGCACCAATACTGTATATACTGTATGTGTGTGTACTGTATATATTATTAAAATGTAGTTTGTCATTTTGGGGTCCTTGACATAAATAAAATTGAGAACCACTAACCCCACCTGGCGTTTCTGTACTTTAGGTTACAGCAGAGCGAATGGAGGAGTTGGTGATGCAGGAGGAGGTCTGTGAGGGGCTGAACAGACAGCCAGCAGTCTATGAGGCTGTGCAGGCCAATGTCCGAAAACAACAGGACAGGGTCAGGAAGCTGGAGCAGGGCAGGGATGACCACCTGGCAGTTGGGGAGAAGGTTCTGAAAAAGAACATCAGGGAGGAGCAGGGAAATCTCTGGGAACTTTGAGTATCTCATAAACGAGGTGATCAGGAGCGAGGCCCCTCAGTTCTGCTCTCACACTGTTGAGGACTTTGATGTTTTCATACTGGAGGTAAACCAATGCACACAAGCACCACCAATACTGTATATACTGTATGTGTGAAATCTCTGGGAAAATGGCCCCAGAGATGCTGGGGCCATTTACCATCACTGACATAAAGGGGAAAGTGGTGTACTTGGTAGGGACCAAACATGAGAAGCTAATTGCTAATTTGGACCAGCTGAAACGCTATATAGAGCCAGAGGAGAGGATTCCAGCAAAGCTTAAGCTAGCTGGAACCTCTTCTTTGGCTCACCCCCCTCCACCACTTTCCCCTTTATGTCAGCCTCCTGCTCCCCACCCTCCCCAACTGTCACCCAGTCCCTCCAGCCCTCTTCCTGGCCTGGACCCTGGGCCTGCACAGCCTCCGTTCAGCCCCTCTGGGCCTCCTCCTGTCCACCAATCACCACCTCCACCTCCATTCAGCCACTCTGGGCCTCCTCCTGGCCACAAGTCGCCACCACCACCACCATTCAGCCCCTCTGGGCCTCCTCCTGGCCACCAGTCCCCACCACCTGGCCCCCTCCACACCACCTCCAGCCCTCCAACCTGCAGCCCTAACGCCATTGGTAAATCCCATTCAATAATGTAACATCAAGAATAATAATGCCATCTACAATATCAAATGACAACTTTTTTCTTTTTTTTTTTAGTCCTCAACGATATATGGACCGGGGACGTCAAGGGTGTAGTAGTGTGGGCAAAAATGGGCCCATACGCACTACTCACCCTTGACATGCTAAGTGTGGCACCACAGGAAAAGCTGACAGATGCAGTAAGTCTTGTTTTGTGAGCAAGTGTTGTAATTGATATTAAAGTGATTTTTAATTGTATACATTTTTTTGTGTGTAGACAATAAATGCATATCTGACATGGGTGGCCAAAAGGGCCCAAAGGGCCATCCATGTCTTCTCTATCAAGGAGATGCAGTTGCTGTGGGACCAAAAACGGAGGGGGGTAAAAAACGTAAGTATAATGTTTGCTTTTAAAAGTCTGGGTTATGATCACACCATAGTCACAAATGTAATTATCAATTGCAGATCGATGTCCTTGCATTTGACGTGGTCATGGGAGTGGTCCAGAAGCATGACCACTACACTCTAGTAGTAAGTGAACTTTAATCAATGCAAATTATGCAACGATATTTACAACTAATCTTTTGAAGTATTAAAGTATCCTATCTGCTGAAGGTGATGTATGTCAAAGACAACAAATGCATATTCATAAACCCCTTGGGAGCAACACCTGCAGAAATCAAACACTGCCAAACGGTAACAAGGCAAGTAACTCCTAAATGTATTGTGCTTCAAGTATGTTCCATGGTTTCTGATATGCAAGTAACAAGGGAAATCTTTTTTTCCTCAGATCTTATATGCGCAGGATGAGAGGCGGGACCATCTCACATTGGCAGTGTGAAACCGTCTCTCATCCTGCGCAAAGAGACGCCGTTTCCTGTGGGGTGTTTGTTTGCAAAGTAAGATTATATAGCCTAGAATATGTGTTCAAATAACACTTTAATACATTGTAAAATAACATTAACCTGTGTTCTAAGATGGCTGAGCACCTGATCCTGGACACTCCTGGGATTGAGCAGGGCCTCCTGGGAGACCTCAAGGCAATGAGAATGAGCATTGCCCTGAATCTCCTTGAGGACTCTGGTACGCTTCAATCAGATTTACAGTATACACAGACACACCTACTGTAGTGTGTGTGCGCCCTCACCAAAACATTTGACTTCACTTAAATCAAAATATGTTTTACAGATGACATGACCAGCATATGCAGGTGGTGTGGGGAGGAAACTCCTCTGGGAATGGCAACTATAGATGACTGGGTAGGAAACCTTTAAAGTTCTTTAGATGGAGAGCAATTTTTTTTTAAATAAATAAAAACATAATAATAATAACAATGTATCCATCTTTTTCCAGATTCAATGCTCAACGTGTTCATTGTGGTTCCACTGGGTATGTGCAGATAAGCCTAATCTAAAGGAGGATTACGCCTGCGCAACCTGCACATAACCCAGTGGAATCACAATGCCCATCTCCACTCCACCTCCAGTCATTGTTGGTGTGTGTGTGTGTGTGTGTGTGTGTGTGTGTGTGTGTGTGTGTGTGTGTGTGTGTGTGTGTGTGTGTGTGTGTGTGTGTGTGTGTGTGTGTGTGTGTGTGTGTTTTAAAGAGCATTTGTGTTCAATCACTGCACACTAGGTGTGTGTGTTTTTTTTAATCACTGCACACTAGGTGTGTGTGTTTTTTATTATTATTATTATTATTATATTTATGTTTACTTTCCTTTATTTTTGTTCTTTTGGCCCAAAAAAGCCGACCTGATAAGGGCCTGCTCACTCCTCATGCATTGAAGGAAGCATGAGCTCAGTTTCAGGCTCCCCAGGTTGGCAGAGGGAGAGCAGTGCCCAAGATGATATCTTGAGCAATTGGCACTGAGTGAAAAATGGGTTACAAAATTGTGGGATAAAAAAATAGACCTAGTCTGGATGACCATGCAGACTTCTGCAAAGGTTAACATTGGAGGCCTATTTACGTGGCATGCAATTTTGACAGATGCTAGGTTCATTATTATCTAAAACCCTGGAGTCTGCAGAATGCAGATTATTAATTGTTCTCACAGTTTGCTGAGGCAACGTTTGTCTTGTTGCAGTGTACCCTGCTTATTGTAAGTCTCTCTGGATGAAAGCATCTGCTAAATGACTAAACTTTACGTTCAACCCTACCAAAGTACATTATGATGTATTTGTAAAGGTTACAACCTGATACACAGAAGCATACTGCAATGTATCACTGATCAGGAACAATCAGAAATGTGCCCGTTTGGGCCCTTTCGTGGCAATTATTGTTACACTGTAGAAGAGACTATAAAGGCAAGAATCGTACTCTTGTGTGCCATGTATGGTATGTGACAAATAAAAGAATGCTACTTTTGAATCATGTGGTTGTGTGATTTACTTGGTCCTCTTTATTTGCTCTTTGTGTAATGGGGGAATTTCATGTACATGGTGACTATCAGAGCATAGGGCTGTCCTGGATAATATTGTCAAGTCTAAGTGGACATGCCTAGCCTCTGTGCAACGGCTGCAACTGCATCTTATAACATAGGCTTACAACTTCTAGGTGATTACATCAAATCACCTTAAAATTAGACTGTTCATGAGGTCAGTTATGAGGTCATGCTATAAACTGTCTGAATAGATTTCATAATTAGAAGTTTGTATAAGAAAAGTACAGGGCAGTACATTTCAGATACAAGGTCTACTATAGGATTTAAAATCAAAGAAAGCACAATGGCTTGCTTACATTGGGGTTAATTAATACAAAAGAAATGTCAATAAAAACAAAAAACAGTATTCAAAAAAGGCTAATATTACACTCCAAACACGATCTTGGTGTAAGAAACAGTTCAAAAACGTTTTATTCCAACTCACAAGGAGACAGGTAAAATGTGCTTCTCTTAACAGCGTGTTCCCTCTCACATCTCCCTCCAGAACTAGTGTGTTCCCACAATGCTATTCCTCTGGAAACTACTACTGTGGTATAATACTGCCACCTATTGACAGGTGGACGCTACAATACTTGTAAATATCTTACTCTCAGACATGTACATAGTACTGTGTGAACAGAAATAATATCAACCTCTTCCTTTTACAGATATGACTATTATACTATTAGCTTTTCAGGTAGGAATAAACAGGTAGGTATGATGCCATTTTGACATGTGTGTAGTTATATATATATATATATGAGTATTAACAGACAGTCAAGCATAATCCTTACAGGTGCTACACTAACTTCAGACTAAGATTTTGTTATAATTTCATGACAGTCAAATCACTGGTACAAGGTCAACTAAAAGGAAATCCTAGTCAGCTTTTTGGCTCATTTACAGAGGAACCACTTTCGATATCTCAGATAACATAGGTACTCTGTAAAGGGAATTCAGTAACAAAGGGGTAAACAATAAAAAAAAAAGCAGTTATAAAAAACAATAATAATGAAGTGAAATAGGAGATATTTCCAAAGGCAAGAGGGAGGTAGGTATATGCCTTGGTCTATGGTCAGGGGGAGGGGCTTTGTCTTTTTTTATACCAGTTCGAGTTGCTATACTAGACTAACTTTATATCATGCGTCATATTTACAATTTCCAAGTAGGCTGTATACCATGAAGACTAAATCTGATGAATGATGGCGAGTGAGATGTTGAGAGACAAATCGGTTGCCTATTAAACAGCCGAGTTGGAAATGCAGTGTCAATGTCTCAAGTTAATCCATGTCGTCTGTGTGTGAAGGCTGTTTGTCTTTACTCTGTATGGGGAGTCCAAATGACAACCTGCGTGGCCATCGTGGTGCAGCGGTCTATGCTTTGAAACGGTGAATTTATGCCGAGAATGAGAGGAGATCGAATTCCGTTGACTTTTTTTTTAATTTTTTTATTTGTATTCATTAATTTATTGATGCGTTTATTTGTACGCTTTAATAGGTCTGAATAATGAATGGAGCCTACGTGACACATGTTTACTCATGGCAAATAGTTTTATTTTTAAACATATTGTAAACACAGTGACAGGAAGAAGTGGTTTGTTTGTCTTCCTGTTTCAAACAACAACAGAAAGCAACCTACGGCACCACGGTCCACCACAGCGCGACAACGTGACTACGTGAGCAGGCTTGTCAACTCTCCTGGATTTCCCAGGAGTCTCCTGGATTTTGAACCCCTCTCCTGGGAGTCTCCTGGATTGGCAAATCTCCTGGATTTCTCCTGGATTTTGTATCAAACTAGAGGTCTTCACGGGTCCAATTTGAACTACCCGAACCCAAAAGGACCCGGGGGAAATGGACCCGGACCCATATGGCCCCGTCTATCATTTGGAATTTGAGAACCGTTACCCGATCAGCCCCGAGACGTGATGGATCCGATCCGAACGGCCCCGCCTGTTATTAGAAAAATTGGATCCGAAACCCGAGCAGAACGGGAGATCCGAGACCCGAACCTGTCGCCCCGAAATGAAAGAATGCCAACGTTATTATATTAAGAGTTGTATCAGACATATTTCTTACCTAACGTCGCCACGGTGCTGCTGTTGCTGTCAGCGGCGCTGTGCCTCTCGCCAAAAGATGATCTTTTCCCAGACCAGTAAGTCAATGCGGACAGTTTGTAAATACAAATAAATCCATGTTTTTATTCCTTCTTCTTTGGCTAGCAAATGCTAATGCTATCGTTTTCTGTCGCATGTGTTGTTCATTATATCTTTCTGCTTTGAGTGTCCATTTTGCTCTGCAGAGCATGACAACACGCAATGACAACTCCATTGTAAACCGTTAACCAAAACGTTACGTTAATATCTTTGATAATAATAACAATCCAACTGATACAGTCAGTGTTGTTGTGACTGAGTGAGTCAGTTCTCACAACCAATGCAACAGATTACATGCTGCATCTTTAGTGCCATCGTGTGGCGTTATCTATTTGGTGCAGTTGTTGCGTTCGCTTTCACTTCAATCTCGGCCTGTCTCGGCTCCACTCGGGTAACAGGAGATACCCGGGGAACCGGGGCAGACGGCCCCGGCCCCGGCCCGCCCCGCGGTAAAAGCTCGAAAACGGCCCGTTACCCGGCTCGGGGCGGTTCGGATCGCGGGTAATTTCGGATCTCGGGCAGGTCCGAAGACCTCTATATCAAACTCCCAAAATTCACCAGAACACAGGAAATGACATCTACTATGTTAAAAAAATTATGGGGGAGGATCCCCAGACCCCCGTTTTAGGGGTGGGGGCAATGCATGCAAGAAAGATCATACAGATATTCACTTCAGTAATGACTTACTGTAAAGATGAGAAATCATTATTAAAGATGTCCTTTTGCTTCTGTCATCAAATCTGTACACCAACATTTGGAATTTTTAAGGCTGAAATTGCACCCATGCTAGTGTAGCCAGTTGGAAATTGAGCCTCAGAGGCCACCATTAAGCAGCTGCCTGGTCCACTTCCTCATTGATAATCAGGTGACTATTTAAATGCCCTGCAATACACCAGAACATTAGGATGCTGGTGGTTACTGGCTGTGGGTCTCGAGACCTGGGTCTTGCACTTATGCTTGTGTAATGCTGGTGCCAGGGTGAGTGATGTGTTTCAGGTTTATTGTTTTATGTTTATAATAATGTTTATCAGTTATTGAAACTAACTACTGCATTTGATAATGCAGGTCAATCAGGCTGAACTGATTGCTGTGGGGAGAGGGAGTGTTTAAAAGACAGTTGAAGGTATGCAAACAAGCAACTTGTTATACAGCCATACTTTGTGTTTGTTGGTTCACTAAATGTTTGTTTTTATATCCCCTCCTTCAGATTGCCACTGCTGCTTTGTTTAGCTTAGTTTATGCATTGATTTTATTATTTGTTCATGGTTTTTGAGCTATTTCCTATCAATTATTAATTATTATTATTAAATCTAATTTTGTTCATCTTTTCCCCCTATGCCAAGTGCTGTAACCAGGGTCCATGTGGTGCACGCAGCCAACCTACAACAAGGGGTTTTCACAATAGGTCTCACTAATAGCCCACAGTCCTACAGGTTTGTTTTATTGTTGTGAATGAGTGCACCTCTTTTCACGGTGACACTCTTTTTATTCTTATGCATGGTGTGCGTGTGAGTGCTGTGTTCCTAGGCTTTAGGTGTAGTGAGTGGCCTATCACTGTAGCTGTTTAGCTTAAACCCCTTTGTTACCAGGTTGTTGCCCACTGGATCTGTATTACACTTGCGTTTTCTTTCTGTCCTGAAATATATTTTTGTGACTATTAATAAATGGCAAATGTCTGGGGCCAACTCACGTCTCTCTCTCATTGTTCTGATCTGTGTTTGGGAAACCCAATTTATTGAAATGATACAGTATATATTTATTTAATTCTGTTCCCTGGTGCAGATACAATCATCAGGGTGGCGTTGTCATACATTTATTAAAAGTAAATTCCTTGCCACCAGGTTACATTCTGGCGCTGTCGGCAGGGTTTCAATGAGATTAAAGAGACGTGAGATTTTATTTTATTTTATTTGTTTTATTGTTGAAATGGCTCAAAGGGAAAATTGTTTATATTAACAAAGCAGCAGTTGGCGCTCCGTGGGACCGGTCGATCGCTCCCATCTCCTCAAGTCCTACAACAGAAGTGTCTGTTCACTTCCAATGCCTAGTGAGCTCCAGGACTTGGTGCAGCAGCTACAGGTCGAAATGGAGCAACTACAGAGCAAACAGGCAGAGGCTCATCTCTCCAAGTCAGCACTTTGTCCAACATGCAATGGTAACAATATGGACTCATTGCCTCCTGAATATGTACTCTATGTTCCGAGAGAACGGAAGTGTCCTGTATTTAGGGGGGCCTCAGGGATCCCAGTAGAGGACTGGGCTGAAGAAGTGAAGGCTACAATCAGGGCTCGACACCTTAGGCCTATTGATCATGCTGATTTTATTTATGACCATTTGGAGGGGGAGGCAAAAGATGAAATTAGGTATAGGCCCAGGTCAGACAAAGAGGACCCAGAGCGAATACTACTCATTCTTCAGGACCTGTATGGCTGCACTAAACCTTATGTTTCTCTCCACCAGAGTTTCTTCTCTAGAAAGCAACTGGAGGGTGAATCTCTACTGGAGTTTTCTCATGCCCTTTGTTGCCTAATGAAAAAAATTGAACGTTTTGTCCAGGATCGAAGGCCTAACTATGCCACCCTGCTGCGTGACCAGTTTGTGGAGAGTGTCTGTAACTCTGACCTACGCAGGGAATTGAAGCGGGTGGTACGTAATAACCCTGACTATTCCCTCCTTCAGGTCAGGGCTGAGGCTGTCCGCTGGGAGTGCGAGAGGCGGACAGATGAACATGGGGGTAGGAGTTGTCCTCTCCCTGCTTCATGTGCCTCCCAGCATGTGGGTAAGATGCTACCTAGTAATAGCCCAGCTATGGCAGAGATGGTGGAGCTTAAAAAAATGATGCAACAGCAGCAAGAGCAGCTTAACAAACTAACACAGGCCTTTACCAGAACCCCACTACCTGTGGCTGTCCGGAAAGGTACACATGTCAAACGGCTAACGGCCTTCCAGGCATCCAAGTCTGCCTTGCCAGAACGATCAAATACTGAACTGGCTGCCCTACAAGCTGCTGACCTCTCTATAAGTGCTTTATTTCCATTCTGGCAGGAACGACGGATGCCTGGACGCTTTGAAAAGCAGGACCTCCCTTTCGAAACCCTGGGTCTACTGAAGCAGTGGAATCGTCTCACCTTGGAGGACGGGCTGCTGTACAGAGTGTATAGAAGGCCAGATGGAGGGGGCAAAGTCTATCAACTGCTTCTGCCAGAGTGTCTGAGGGAGGAGGTTTTCCACCAGCTACACCGTAACCATGGAAGTAAGGGTGCCGAGCGAACCACTGAGCTGATACGGGAGAGGTGTTACTGGCCAGGTATGGGGAAGATGATCCAAAGCTGGTGCCAGCAGTGCCAACGATGTACCTTCCTGAAAGACACTCAAACTCGGGAAAGGGCCCCTACTATTCGTCGGGTCATCAGCCCCCCTAAGTCAAGAGGCTATATCTACACAGAGCGGTCTAACAGTCCAGGGGATGCAGAGGAAGAAGAAAATGGTGAGCTCTATGTCCTTGTGGGCCCTGCTGCCTCCACAAGGTCACGCCGAGATGCCCTGGTAGCTGACTCCTCCTCCCCTGCGCCTTCGGTAGCACTGAGCCCTCCTCCTGCCCCGGTGAATCCACCAGCCCCCCCCTGCGAAGTAGTACGAAGGTCTGCCCGCGAGACAGCGGGCAGACATTCAAATCTCCATCATCTACCAATGAAGATTGGTGAAAGGGTTCCTGGTGTAAGCAACACAACATCAGCTATGTTTAGGCCTTGGTGATAGACTAGTAGTTCATTGTCGGGACGACAATGGAAAAAAAAGTGGGGGTAAATGTAGCCAGTTGGAAATTGAGCCTCAGAGGCCACCATTAAGCAGCTGCCTGGTCCACTTCCTCATTGATAATCAGGTGACTATTTAAATGCCCTGCAATACACCAGAACATTAGGATGCTGGTGGTTACTGGCTGTGGGTCTCGAGACCTGGGTCTTGCACTTATGCTTGTGTAATGCTGGTGCCAGGGTGAGTGATGTGTTTCAGGTTTATTGTTTTATGTTTATAATAATGTTTATCAGTTATTGAAACTAACTACTGCATTTGATAATGCAGGTCAATCAGGCTGAACTGATTGCTGTGGGGAGAGGGAGTGTTTAAAAGACAGTTGAAGGTATGCAAACAAGCAACTTGTTATACAGCCATACTTTGTGTTTGTTGGTTCACTAAATGTTTGTTTTTATATCCCCTCCTTCAGATTGCCACTGCTGCTTTGTTTAGCTTAGTTTATGCATTGATTTTATTATTTGTTCATGGTTTTTGAGCTATTTCCTATCAATTATTAATTATTATTATTAAATCTAATTTTGTTCATCTTTTCCCCCTATGCCAAGTGCTGTAACCAGGGTCCATGTGGTGCACGCAGCCAACCTACAACAAGGGGTTTTCACAATAGGTCTCACTAATAGCCCACAGTCCTACAGGTTTGTTTTATTGTTGTGAATGAGTGCACCTCTTTTCACGGTGACACTCTTTTTATTCTTATGCATGGTGTGCGTGTGAGTGCTGTGTTCCTAGGCTTTAGGTGTAGTGAGTGGCCTATCACTGTAGCTGTTTAGCTTAAACCCCTTTGTTACCAGGTTGTTGCCCACTGGATCTGTATTACACTTGCGTTTTCTTTCTGTCCTGAAATATATTTTTGTGACTATTAATAAATGGCAAATGTCTGGGGCCAACTCACGTCTCTCTCTCATTGTTCTGATCTGTGTTTGGGAAACCCAATTTATTGAAATGATACAGTATATATTTATTTAATTCTGTTCCCTGGTGCAGATACAATCATCAGGGTGGCGTTGTCATACATTTATTAAAAGTAAATTCCTTGCCACCAGGTTACACTAGTAAAGCAAGCCTGATAAAAGTATCAAACATGCACAAAATTCACCAGAACACAGGAGATTAAATCTACCATGTTAAAAATGTTCTGGGGGAGGACCGCTTTAGGGGTGGGGGCAATGCATGCAAGATCATATAGATATTCACTAAGTAATGACTTACAGATGAGACGTCATTATTAAAGATGTCTTACTTTGCTTCTGTCATCAGATCTGTACACCTACATTTGGCATATTAGGCTGAAATTGTACACATGCTAGTAAAGTAAGCCTGATAAATGTATCAAACATAAACAAAATTCAACAGAACACAGGAAAATATATCTATTAATACGTTTTGGGGAGAGGACCCCACAGACCCCGGTTGGGGAGTTCCGCGCACCCCCCAAAAATAAATCTCCTGGATTCTGACAATCCAATGTTGACAACCCTGCTACGTGAGTGTCCTACATTTCTTAATCTAAACAAGATTCAGATAGGTATTTTTAATATAGTTTTAAGATAGGCACTGACGCGGACAGCTTCGCGTTTTGTCGCCATGTCCAACATCTGCCGTTTCTAGGACGACGACCGACGCCGTCTGATCTTAAAATGGTCTCTTCATAAAATAAATATCTTTGCAGTAGTTTTATAGCGTAAATATCTTTGCAGTAGTTTGCTCATAATGTGTTAATGGAGCAGAACATGTAAACTGTTTAAACTATGCTGCAAATGTGCGTGTCGATTGAGACCGTTTACATGAACAACGTTAGGGGAAAGTATACAAAAGTATACATACATAGACCTACATACATTGCGTTCACTGTCAAACGTGATTCTTACCTGGGCAAAATGACGTAGTAGTTTGTCTGCTTTCTGTGCTTTCTCTGTAAAAAAGATGGTTCAACAAAATGTTCCTCCGTAGAAAAAGTTTAGTTGCTGTTGTCGTCTCGAAAATCAAAGTAGCTGTGTTGTTGTCTTTTGTCGTTCGCGTGTTTGTGTGTGTGTGAGGTGTGCGTGCGACTGTGCGTGCGTTACTTGAGGGGAGGGGGCAAGGGGAGGGCAGTGGGTAGCCGTGACATAGGCCTAGGCAGGCAGAGCCGTTGCCATGGTTACCAGCTGCGCGAAATTTAACAGTTGCGTCTAGGGTTTGTTGATAAACTCACACGCGCCGCTCGCTGCATGCCCTAATGTAGACGGCTCTGGGCCTAGGGTGCCTAGGGGGCGGGGCCAAACACGCCCCCTGCAAGAATCTCCAGTCTGCTCCAGACGAATGAGCTCCTCGCAAGCTAAGAAAGCAGCGTGTCACCACACCATATATGGTCATCATCAACAAACCAAAACGTGTCACAAGGAGGTGACGTGGCAGAATTTGGCCCTATAAAAGGAGATCACAGCCACACATCAGTCGATCTACAAGCACACAATGATTTCAATACTTAAAAGCCAGCTACTAGCCAGAAATTCTACTCATTGTTAAGATACACATGGATAAAGTACATTGAACAATTCTACTCATTGTGACTTCATGGATAAAATAAATTGGACAATAATACAGTTTTTTGAACGTATACATGCCGGAAGACGGGAAGGTTTTCAATCCCATTATGACCAACAACAACAAAATGGAGAAGCCCTTCAACGACATGGAGAAGAAGCCTCTCACTGACGAGGAGGAAGGAGACAAGGGGACGATCGGAGGAGAGGAGTCCAGGGAGAAGATGGAGGCATCCAAGGAGGTGGAATGGGGGGAGGGGGCGGGAGAAGACACAGAGCTGAACATTTTCAACCAGATGAAAAAAAAGAAGAAGCCTAAGGTGTTTGACCGCCAACTCGAGGACGGAATAAAAGACCTGAAGATCACTGAGCAGACTATGGAGGCTATGGAGGAGGACGGCGCCGATCTCATGTTTCCGGCCAAGAAGAAGAAGAGGTCAAAGAAGGTCCACTTCGATGATGGAGAGACGCAGGAGAACGACGACGCTCTGGAGGGCGACAAGCCTCCGGTACGTCTGGCCTTGGCCCCAGACTCAGAGAGAGAGGAGTACGAGGAGTTGCTCGACCGACTCTACAGCAACATGAGGGAGAAGAACCCGTCCATGGTGCCCGGAGAGATGAAGAGTTTTCGGTGGAAGCCTCCTCAACTGTTCCGCGTTGGCACCAAGAAGACCTCCTTAGTGAACTTCACAGACATCTGCCGTCAGTTTCATCGTCAGCCAAAGCACCTCATGGCCTTCCTCTTGGCCGAGTTGGGCACGAGCGGCTCCATAGACGGAAACAACCAGCTTTTGATCAAAGGCAGATTTAAAGCCGTCCAGATAGAGGAGATTCTGAAGGGATACATCAAGGAGTATGTGATGTGTCACGCCTGCCGCTCCCCCAAGACCATCCTCCAAAAGGACACGCGTCTCTACTTCCTGCAGTGTGAGACGTGTCACTCCCGCTGGTGCGTCTCTAGCATCAGGACCGGATTCCAGGCCCTCACGGGCAAGAGGGCACAGATCCGCGCCAAAGAAAACTAAACATGCTTTTACCTATGTTCCTTTGAATGTAACTCAGATTTAGACTGACAAGTGTCAGTTGTTGTTTGTTTGGATATTGTATGTTTATGTTGTGATGTTTTATGTGATATATGTTATTTTATGTGAATAAAGAATAACAAAAATGAAGAATGTGTAGTAACAAAACTGTCACCTCCGTTCATCTACCGAAATGTGAGCCAAAAAACTAGGTTTGAACCTCCCCAATATTTTGTCATGGCCTGAGCCAGTTGTGACATTCTCTTCCTCTTGTCTAGATAATTCTGTTGAAAAGATGCAATTGGAAACGGCAAGTGTGGTTGCTGTGATGCGAGTCATACTCGCAAATTAACCATTTGAATTTTCACCATTCAGCAAAATTAATTCACTAATATATTAATGGTCATATATGGAGATCTCTTTGTCAGTCCCTTTTATGCACAGAGACATCATGTTACCGCGCTGTGCTATATATGGTGATCCCTAATGTTATCATATCTTGGAATGCCCATTTATGGACATATACTGTGTCAGTCTCATCATGTGGTCTATGATGTCAGTCATCTCCATATTTGGGAAAAGTTTTTTTTTTTTTTTTACAAAGATGGATGGAATAAAGTTGGACAATATACAGTAGTCACACTAATACAAATCATGAAAGTAATTAAACAGACAAAAAGTTCCCCCCCACCGGTAGTTCATAGACCCCAGTTTGAAAACCTGTACTCTGGCCTGTACAGTACCCTTGCAGCTGCATCATCTTCTTCCCTTTGTCCTCAGCATCCCTATTCCCCGCAGAGCCACGTCCACTCTGGAGATCAGCTTTTCATGGAAGTCCCACAGCCGGGTGTCGGCACATAGCTGCTCCATGGTCAAGCCCTTCTTTATGGTTTCCTTGATGCTGCTATGTTATTATTGTAAGACCATTTCTTTTACACGGTCCACCGTGAGATTTAACCTCTCAAGACTTCCATGCTGTATTGATGTGGTACCATAGGAGAGAACACTACAGGCAAATGTTGATAAAAAATAACAATTCTTCTACATTCTCTAATTGTGTAGACCAGGGGTCTTCAACGTTTTCAGGACAAGGACCAGGGACCCCCACAACCTTTTCACCTTTAGTTTCCATATAGTTTCATTGTTTGACAGCACAATCATCAGTGTATTTTGGATTCATGTCAATTTGTGTTTTCAGATATTTAAAGGAGTAGTTCACCCCCAAAATGACTTTTTTCTATTGATTACTCGTGCCATGGAGAGTAGAGTTCAATAATATTTATTGGTTTTTGTCGCATTCCTAAGACAAAAATTTGATTTGAGTAAATTTACCCCCATTGATTCCGGATGGTGACCCGTTTCGAAACGGGTCACCATCCGGAATCAATGGGGGTAAATTTATTGTTATCACATTTTTGTCTTAGGAATGCGACAAAAACCTAAAAATATTATTGAACTCTACTCTCCATGGCATGAGTAATCAATAGAAAAAAAGTCATTTTGGGGGTGAACTACTCCTTTAATCTCTTGAACCGTCAATACAAAAACATTTTTTTTACCGAAGTAACTCTGTACTTAGTCTGCTCTTTTTCACCAAAAAAAATAGCCGATTTACAAGCTTTACTTTAGATCTGCTATTTTTGGCTAAAGTTCTCAGAATATGGGCGCTAGGGTTCAAGTGGTTAATATAAAAAAGGAGAAAAAAAAGTTTCTATCACACAAAGATTTGGAGGACCCCCTGTAGTAACTCTGAGGACCCCCTAGGGGTCCCGGACCCCCTGTTGAAGACCTCTGGTGTAGACTTATTGAAGCAATAATTTAACTCTTGAGAGCGTAAAATGAAACCAAAATCACCCGAAAGGGTTTTACACTCTCAAGAGTTAAAGATATACAGTATAAGGGTCCTTTTGGTTACAAACTCCACATCATTTAGTTGGGGACCACATGGAACCCCTCAAGGACCACTGGTGGTTCTCGGACAACTGGTTGAAAACCACTGATCTAATGTAGTCATAAATAATGTACTGTATGCTTGTTGTAGAGAATAGTGGAGAACGAGAAAGCCAACACAGAGAAGATCTCCAAGCAGAAAGTGGACCTGCAGTCCCTCCAGGGCCTACCTGGATCAGACCGTCGTGCCCATTCTGCTTCAAGGCTTATCAGTGCTGGCCAAGGACAGGTAGCTTCAATGGGATCACTGATTTTATCATTAGAAATTCATATTAGGATCTACTAGTTTGCAGTCTACATCTACAGAAGTAATTTCTTATTCTCTCCTTCTGATTTCTTCTCTTCCAGACCACCGAATCCAATTGAATATTTAGCAGCTTAGCCTACCTTCTCAAGAACAAGTCACAGTTTGAAGACCGAAATTAGACCCTGGACCTGAATAGACCCTTAGGCTTGCCCACCTGCCCCCGGCAGGTAAATAAAACCTTCGGGCAGGTGAAGTTTGCTTTCAGGTTGCCTGACCGGGCAAGTGCTCATTTAAGAGAGGACGCAACCGTCTATAAAGACAAAAACAGATATCTGTCTAAACACCTGAACATGCCAGCACACTCCTCTTCTGGTCTGCGGAATGTCAAAAAAGAGCACTGTTTTTACTGTTGCTACACTTAAAAATGTAAAAGAAGTGTGAAACCATAGACATATTCAATCATAGCTATAGGTATTTGGATTTGTAAGTATTGAGGTACAGTATGAACTCTTTATCGCACAGCCAGAGAAAGTAAAAGAAATAAGTTGTAGCTGTCCCAGCAATGGGGGGGCTAGGTAAATATTATTTTATTGTTGGTTTGGATGGAATTTTGCAACTGCTGAATGTATTTGCCAGACCCAGGGGGTCGGCCTACATAAGGCTTTGTCGGTCTGTCGGTCGGTCGGTCCCTCTTTTCCTCAGTGTCCCTCTTTTCCTCAGTGTGCCTGTGTTTGCCTCTGACTGCTCATCTGCCCCTCCCTTCCCTTGCTCGGCTGATTGCCTTGAGTGCCGTCACCTGTACGGGACCAGCAGAGTTGAGTTGGCTGACGAGCTGCTGAGACTATAAATTCCTGTGTGTTCATGTGTTAGTTCAGTGCTGCAAAACATTTGCCCCACAGCCATACTAGTGAAAACAGCCCATCTACAAGCTCACAAACATTTCCAGCTGCTCAGCCTATAAAATCCTGTGTGTTCATGTGTTAGTTCAGTGCCATACTAGTCAAAACAGCCGATCTACAAGCTCACTACGCTTTGTTGCTGAGACTATAAAATCCTGTGTGTTCATGTGTTAGTTCAGTGCCATACTAGTGAAAACAGCCGATCTACAAGCTCACTACGCTTTGTTGCTGAGACTATAAAATCCTGTGTGTTCATGTGTTAGTTCAGTGCCATACTAGTTTTCATTGCGGGTCTGGCACAACCAGGTGACCTGGTCTAGTTTTCTTTGGGTGACATTGTGTAGGTTTATGGTGTGATCTAGTGCCATCTGGGGTTCAGGTAGGCTACTGTCCTTTGTATGGCACAGGTAGGCCTAGAGGTCACATGATAATTAGCAATTACCAATCACTTATAGAGGGAGGCCACCTGCTGAGGCTTAGGTAGAAGACTGATGAGAACAGAGCACACTGGGTGCTACAGAGAGGAGCTCTCTGAGTGTTCTCCAATACAAAATATAAGACAGAGCCAAAAGGTTGGTCTCTACAAGATAAGAAAGAAGAGAACCTTAACTACTCCTAAATATTGGTACAGAAGGCGCACACGGTATGTCACCTTTTATTGTTTTGGTTGTCATTGTTTTGTAAAGTTGTTTTGTTTGTACATCTTGCATTTGTCTTTTATTGTTGTATAATCATTCCATTGTTTAGTTGTATGTTTCACTGTGCTAAAAGATATGTTTGTCATTTATTGCAGTTTCTCACGGTGAATTTTCATCGGGAAAATAAAAGACTCCTTGTGAACATCATCAGTTGAGCCGTAGTCCATTCTGTACCAGAAGAGCACTTTAGGGGCAGTTACAGTGAGAAACGTCAGCCTTCACTGCCAGCCAAGGTGGACGTCAGGAGGCTACAGAGGGCGTCGGCCATTCACCTGGCAGTGAACCTCGACACTGCGGTCTGAATCTCTACACAACAATCTAAATCTACAGTACGCAACATTGGAGAGGAGTGTCTTCAAGGCCACGCATCAGCCTGCCTGTCTGCTGCGACATGTACACCTGACCAACCGGACGGCCCGTGAGCTAGAGAGGAGCAATAAGTTGGCGCTGTGGTGGAGTTGGCCACAAGAACGCAGCGTCGTCTCCTTTCAGCTTCCTATGAGAGGTGGTGGATCGTTCTGTGTGCATAAGAGTCAAAATATCCTTGGCTTAGGATATCACAGGTCAGACTGGTGTGTGTGTGTGGAAAAGAAAGCACTTTGAGAAGTTGATTTTATTGTTGGAAGGTTGATTTAAAGTAATATTGCACACTGCATTATTTTATTGTTGGTTGAATACTTAAGTTGTTTATTAAACTATTTAGTTATTCCACTGCAATAGTAATTTACAAACTGACTAGGCTACCAAGAGTTTAGACACTTTAAGATTTTCTGACAAGAGCAAAGGTCACTGTATTTGGAGTATGCAACAATGCAAAGTCACTTTATTCTGGGGTGTCCTTTAATTTGGGCACTTTAACCTAATGGAGAAATGGATGGGTTTACCCCAGAACAGATTTCTGCAGCTTTAGAAGAAGAAAAGTTATACCTAGAGGAACTATTGGAAACTGAAACTGAGTCAGAGAGAAAGTTAATTAATGAGAGAATAACAGAAATTGATGCATACTTTGCACAGTTTGTAAAGCAACCTGAGCCCAAACCTGAAATTAACATCAGTGTACTACAGTCAGAAGTGGAAACCCACCCAACACGATTTGTTAACCATGAAATTCAAACCCAAGAGAGAAGGTTTTTGTCCTTATATAATACATTTAAAACGGATGTTGAATATGCTAGACTGAAAGTAAAAGAACAATGCTCAAAAAGTGAATTGGAATGCTGTGTGCTAATTCTAAAGAAATGGGAATCTGACATAAAGGGACAATATGCATGTTTGTGGGAGCTGACCACTCCATGTCAGGATTTGAGGGGGAAAATGTCAAGCTGTGTCTTAGTGACAAGTGAAGTAGTTGCTCTACTGAGAAGGTCCTCAGCTGAGTCTGAGACGATGGCGTTTGACTCGGACGGCACCCAAAAGGAGAAGTTGGAAATGATGGTGCCACAAAGAGACTTGGAAGTCAAGGAGGTGGACATGGACACCTCCAAACATTTCCTGGAGCCAGCACCAACTTCTATGGAAGCAGAGTGTTCTCTCTGTGCAGTGGAGAGCACCTCCTCAGAACCCCCTGATCATGTGGCCATAGAAGTAGAGCAAGATGTACTGCATACTAAATCCTGTGAAGAAGGCACAGAGAAGAAAGCAGAGACGGCTGTCTCAACTGGGGGGGCCGCAGCCACCAATCCAGTTCCCTTTCCCGTGCTGGGCACAGACGGGGCCACCAACTCGGGGCCCAGTGCTGAATGCCCAAAGAGGGAACCTTGCCCAGTGGACGGCGACGAGCAAAGCCAACAACCAGCGGTAGCACTGCGGAGAGGGGGAGGCCCAAGAGGTCCTCAAATCATTCTAAACCCCAAAGAAAAGACAAGAGAGTGGGTGAGACTGGGCAGACAGAAGCTGAGATGGCTGGTGGAAAACCCAAGAAAAGACACAAGCGGAAAAAGACTAAAATCACGGCGCCGGATCAGGAAGAGAAAAGGAAGAAATGGAAGGAGAAAAGTCAAGATGAAGGTCCATGGGGGCAGTGGAACTTAAGTCGGAAAGGTTTGACAAACAACCTCCAATTCAAAGCTTGAGCTATTTGAGAATGGGTCCTAAATGAAATTGGTCTCACTAAGGTCTCTAAAAGCAAAGGAAACCTTAAAAAATATGTATCAATGTTGGTTGGTTAAAGGGTTAAATAATGTGACTCTTTGGTTATTTCAATTAGAAAATTACAGATTTATACAGCCCAAATAGTCCTTGTAGCAGTATGTAAATCTTTGTAATTTTGGGGGCAGTGTAGCTGTCCCAGCAATGGGGGGGCTAGGTAAATATTATTTTATTGTTGGTTTGGATGGAATTTTGCAACTGCTGAATGCATTTTTCTTTGGGTGACATTGTGTAGGTTTATGGTGTGATCTAGTGCCATCTGGGGTTCAGGTAGGCTACTGTCCTTTGTATGGCACAGGTAGGCCTAGAGGTCACATGATAATTAGCAATTACCAATCACTTATAGAGGGAGGCCACCTGCTGAGGCTTAGGTAGAAGACTGATGAGAACAGAGCACACTGGGTGCTACAGAGAGGAGCTCTCTGAGTGTTCTCCAATACAAAATATAAGACAGAGCCAAAAGGTTGGTCTCTACAAGATAAGAAAGAAGAGAACCTTAACTACTCCTAAATATTGGTACAGAAGGTGCACACGGTATGTCACCTTTTATTGTTTTGGTTGTCATTGTTTTGTAAAGTTGTTTTGTTTGTACATCTTGCATTTGTCTTTTATTGTTGTATAATCATTCCATTGTTTAGTTGTATGTTTCACTGTGCTAAAAGATATGTTTGTCATTTATTGCAGTTTCTCACGGTGAATTTTCATCGGGAAAATAAAAGACTCCTTGTGAACATCATCAGTTGAGCCGTAGTCCATTCTGTACCAGAAGAGCACTTTAGGGGCAGTTACAGTGAGAAACGTCAGCCTTCACTGCCAGCCAAGGTGGACGTCAGGAGGCTACAGAGGGCGTCGGCCATTCACCTGGCAGTGAACCTCGACACTGCGGTCTGAATCTCTACACAACAATCTAAATCTACAGTACGCAACATTGGAGAGGAGTGTCTTCAAGGCCACGCATCAGCCTGCCTGTCTGCTGCGACATGTACACCTGACCAACCGGACGGCCCGTGAGCTAGAGAGGAGCAATAAGTTGGCGCTGTGGTGGAGTTGGCCACAAGAACGCAGCGTCGTCTCCTTTCAGCTTCCTATGAGAGGTGGTGGATCGTTCTGTGTGCATAAGAGTCAAAATATCCTTGGCTTAGGATATCACAGGTCAGACTGGTGTGTGTGTGTGGAAAAGAAAGCACTTTGAGAAGTTGATTTTATTGTTGGAAGGTTGATTTAAAGTAATATTGCACACTGCATTATTTTATTGTTGGTTGAATACTTAAGTTGTTTATTAAACTATTTAGTTATTCCACTGCAATAGTAATTTACAAACTGACTAGGCTACCAAGAGTTTAGACACTTTAAGATTTTCTGACAAGAGCAAAGGTCACTGTATTTGGAGTATGCAACAATGCAAAGTCACTTTATTCTGGGGTGTCCTTTAATTTGGGCACTTTAACCTAATGGAGAAATGGATGGGTTTACCCCAGAACAGATTTCTGCAGCTTTAGAAGAAGAAAAGTTATACCTAGAGGAACTATTGGAAACTGAAACTGAGTCAGAGAGAAAGTTAATTAATGAGAGAATAACAGAAATTGATGCATACTTTGCACAGTTTGTAAAGCAACCTGAGCCCAAACCTGAAATTAACATCAGTGTACTACAGTCAGAAGTGGAAACCCACCCAACACGATTTGTTAACCATGAAATTCAAACCCAAGAGAGAAGGTTTTTGTCCTTATATAATACATTTAAAACGGATGTTGAATATGCTAGACTGAAAGTAAAAGAACAATGCTCAAAAAGGGAATTGGAATGCTGTGTGCTAATTCTAAAGAAATGGGAATCTGACATAAAGGGACAATATGCATGTTTGTGGGAGCTGACCACTCCATGTCAGGATTTGAGGAGGAAAATGTCAAGCTGTGTCTTAGTGACAAGTGAAGTAGTTGCTCTACTGAGAAGGTCCTCAGCTGAGTCTGAGACGATGGCGTTTGACTCGGACGGCACCCAAAAGGAGAAGTTGGAAATGATGGTGCCCCAAAGAGACTTGGAAGTCAAGGAGGTGGACATGGACACCTCCAAACATTTCCTGGAGCCAGCACCAACTTCTATGGAAGCAGAGTGTTCTCTCTGTGCAGTGGAGAGCACCTCCTCAGAACCCCCTGATCATGTGGCCATAGAAGTAGAGCAAGATGTACTGCATACTAAATCCTGTGAAGAAGGCACAGAGAAGAAAGCAGAGACGGCTGTCTCAACTGGGGGGGCCGCAGCCACCAATCCAGTTCCCTTTCCCGTGCTGGGCACAGACGGGGCCACCAACTCGGGGCCCAGTGCTGAATGCCCAAAGAGGGAACCTTGCCCAGTGGACGGCGACGAGCAAAGCCAACAACCAGCGGTAGCACTGCGGAGAGGGGGAGGCCCAAGAGGTCCTCAAATCATTCTAAACCCCAAAGAAAAGACAAGAGAGTGGGTGAGACTGGGCAGACAGAAGCTGAGATGGCTGGTGGAAAACCCAAGAAAAGACACAAGCGGAAAAAGACTAAAATCACGGCGCCGGATCAGGAAGAGAAAAGGAAGAAATGGAAGGAGAAAAGTCAAGATGAAGGTCCATGGGGGCAGTGGAACTTAAGTCGGAAAGGTTTGACAAACAACCTCCAATTCAAAGCTTGAGCTATTTGAGAATGGGTCCTAAACAAATGAAATTGGTCTCACTAAGGTCTCTAAAAGCAAAGGAAACCTTAAAAAATATGTATCAATGTTGGTTGGTTAAAGGGTTAAATAATGTGACACTTTGGTTATTTCAATTAGAAAATTACAGATTTATACAGCCCAAATAGTCCTTGTAGCAGTATGTAAATCTTTGTAATTTTGGGGGCAGTGTAGCTGTCCCAGCAATGGGGGGGCTAGGTAAATATTATTTTATTGTTGGTTTGGATGGAATTTTGCAACTGCTGGGTGGGTGACGTGACGTAGCGTTTTCGCTGTCCTCGGTGTCAAACATGTATAAATAAAAAATATATTTGTCAAAAACCTTCTGAATATTGTGCAGGACATTAAGCTTTATGTGAACTTACTCAAGATTAAAACATTTCATTCCTCATTTCTTCAGAATCTTCAACCAAACATGGTAAATGTCATCTGGTGTGACTGTCCCGACCTTGTTTCTCAAAGTGGGAACTTGAATAAAACTAAGAAAAAGAATTGCTAAAATTCATTTAAAAATGAATTTAGGCAAAGAAAATGTCTATTTGTGAGCCTATATCTTTTCAAAGTCCAAGCATAATGTTTTCAGTCATTTCTGATCAAAAAGATTTTGTCCCCCAAACCAAAATCATCTGGTGTGACACTAGTTTGGAAAAATTACAGGCAATAATTTGGACACCTACTGGGCTAGAGAGGTCCTTCTTCTGTAAGGCTATTCAGCACTCCCAGCACAACTGCAAGACAGGTGTCTGAGGTGAGTTATGATTTTAACATTTTCATGAAATGCCATCTTGTTGAAACTTTGACAAGTGTGGCACTTCTGGATGTCATCTGGTGTGACACCTTTTTCATTAATAAAGCAAAAGTTATTTGAAACTTTGGTCATAATTACATGTAAATCGAGGTTGTTTTGTTATAGCTAGCATGTTGTTAGCATGCTGATGTGTACCTGGTAGCCTCAAGGTAGTCCTAAATGCAGAAAACGTCATCTGGTGTGACACTTCGTCATCTGGTGTGACATATCTGCTTGTCACGCCAGATGACTTGATTGTCACACCAGATGATATATACTGTATTTTCCTACAGACATAACAATAAATAACAAGTCCCATGTTTCTTTTGTCCATTTAAAACATTTTAACATGTTTAAAACAACGTTTTAAACATTTTTACATAATTTAATTTAGCTTCATTCGGTGATACAGCAAATTCATCAGACAGAGCAGAAACCCCTTCACAGAAACCTAAACCTTATATTGTGGTAACACTTTATAATAACTATCCGTTATAAGCAGTTAATATAAGACACTTGACAACAGAAAATGGGTGGTACAGAAAATGTGATTTTATTATTTCCAAAATACACAAACATACTGTATAGTGATGAATGAATGGATATGGAGGAAGGGCATTTAAACAAAACCATAGCTGTTCTTATCCTTACTTGGATACAGCAAAACAAAAAAAAAGAAGGAAAAAAAGTAGGACTACTAGTTATAGATTTAGCACAATTCAAATAAATTGATTAATTTGGACTCACTGGTGTGTTCAACCAGAGGCTCAGTGCGATTGCAAGTCATCAGCTCAACTGGCTTCATCAGGTGAAGCAGTTCAGACACATCAAGGAGAGCATCCAACCCAATGAAATGGTCTTGCATATAGACTTTTCTGAGAACTATGCATGTAAACTAAACACAGAGATTCAGGCGTTTCATTTTGGTGGCAATAGGCAGCAGGCAACAGTGCATACCGGAGTTGCCTACTCAGTCAGTGGCTCCCAGTGCTATGCCACCATTTCACAGTCCTTACGCCATGATGAGCGTGCTGTGTGGGCACACATCAAGCCAGTTATTGATGATTTCCGAGGAAAACAAGACAATGCAATTGACACCCTGCATGTCCTCAGTGATGGGCCAGCAACCCAGTACCGGAATCGCACAAACTGCTTCCTCATGAGCAGCATTCCTTATACATGGGGATTCAAGAGGGTCACCTGGAACTTTTCAGAGCGTTCCCATGGAAAGGGCGCACCTGATGGTGTGGGAGGGGTGCTGAAGCGTAAGGCAGACATGTATGTCCTCGGAGGCAGTGACCTACAAACACCGAGGGATCTGTGTGAGTATTTACAGAAGTCCTCTGAAAAAGTCACTGTCATGTGGATCGAAGAAGAGAAGATATCCAACATGGATGAAATGGTCCCTCCATCAGTGCGTCCAGTGACTGGCATCAGCACTACGCACCAGGTTCTTTCTATCTTCCCGGGAAAGATAGTTTACAGAGACCTGAGTTGTTTCTGCCAGTTTCCTCAGATCTGCACCTGTCACAACCCACGGAAATTACAGTTCGACCAAGTCTCCAGGGCTGAGGTGCCAGGTGACAAGACAAGTGATGAGTAAGTATAACTAAATCATTCTCTTTGCCAATTTTATGATACCTGTAATTGTACCTGTTTAATGACAATAAAGTAACTTATGTCATCCATTCATTCCTTTTCTTCCTTAACTAAGTGGTGGCCCATCTGCGGAACTGCCCCCTTCCCAGGTCAGCTGCAGGCCCAAAACAGCTTCCGGAGCTCAGTGAGTATAACATACTTGGCAAACTTGAGGACTTGCTAGTAATTACATTTTACTACTAAAAACAATCTACCTGACAAATAAATTACATTTAAATGTCTCCTCCTGAAGGTCTTCTACTCAGGTGCTGGACACAAGTGCATCTATTGGAGAGGCCCAAGCTGAGGATTCAGACACCTCCTCAGATGAATACACACAAGGACAGTTTGTCATAATCAAATATGAGGGAAAGCCATATGTGGGGCAGATTGTTACCATTAATAAGGAGGGGCTAGAGATAAACTGCATGAATCAACTTGGAAAAATGAAAAATGGTTTTGTCTGGCCAAAGGGGCGAGACTGCATTTTCTACAAAGAGCAGGAAGTTGTCTGTGGCATAGCAGAACCGCAACAGGGCAAACGGTTTGCTACCCTCACCAAATGTGACTGGCTGATGTACAATACAGTCTAAATGTCTAGATACCCTCACCAAATGTGACTGGCTGATGTACAATGCAGTCTAAATGTCTATTCTAATCTAATCTAATACTTTTGTACTTTCACTCACTGGACTGGACAATGAGGTAAGGTAGGACCCGAGACAAACATAGCGAAAATAGCTGATCTACAAGCTCTCAACGCATTGTGCTGCGAGAGCTTGTAGATCAGCTATTTTCGGAGTTGCACAACCCAGCACTCTTTAGCTAGTGGAGATGTGGTGTAACGACATGATTCGTAAATAAATTTGTTCAACTCAAAATGCTGTGTTCAAGTTCAGGAGACTTCGGAAAAAAGTAATACACCTGAATGCTGAGTTGTTTCCAATAATTGGTGTTAATAAAATGTTGCCTTGGCTCCCAGTGTGGCTATGCACCTTATTGTCTCTTTAAGATCCTTCTGCCGTGGGCCGGCAGAAGACTTAGGTGTGCGTAGCATTCCTGTGCACATCCTCATCATCCATCTACTACTACAATTCTTTGTTATCCTATGTTAAGGCCCAACAATACTATCCTGTTCAGAAATATTAAGGCCATGTTATTTAATGTTAAAGCAATTTTACTGTTGCTGTTTTTCCTGGGTAATTGTTTAATCAATCAGTAAAGTTCAGTACTCACTAATAGGTAGGTTAAAACACAGTTTGCTTTGACACATGAAGATATGGTCATCTGGTGTGACACTAAGTCATCTGGTGTGACATTCCAAATAGTGAGAAATCATACCTTTATTAATGATGAAACCGAAAAAATGTGTATGGTTTACATAGAAAATAGTATCAGGAAGAGTCACAAATATTTGTGTAATTTTAAAGAAAGTTTTTGTCAGAATAAAATTAAAATATGTTGAAAGATCGACAACATGGGCCTCACACAGAGTGTTGATTATGAAAAAAATATACAGATTCAATTAATTTTCACAAAACTATAGTGGATCACAGGTTAGTTATGATAAAGGACTTTGATAAAGTGAGTAACTTAAGAAAGGTGTACTCCATTTTCATTTTATGAACAATTATTGTCATGTCACACCAGATGACGGTTTTAGGCACAAGTACAACAAACTGCTCAATAAAGTCTGATTCCAATAAAATATCTAAAAACAAAATGTGTTTCCATAAAGTTGAGAGTGAGTAGAACAAAAGTAAATAATTTTTATGCCTGCTATTTAAAGTTTTTTTAAAAACATGTTTTTTGGGGCGTCACGTCACTGACCCACGTATTTTTCTTTGGGTGACATTGTGTAGGTTTATGGTGTGATCTAGTGCCATCTGGGGTTCAGGTAGGCTACTGTCCTTTGTATGGCACAGGTAGGCCTAGAGGTCACATGATAATTAGCAATTACCAATCACTTATAGAGGGAGGCCACCTGCTGAGGCTTAGGTAGAAGACTGATGAGAACAGAGCACACTGGGTGCTACAGAGAGGAGCTCTCTGAGTGTTCTCCAATACAAAATATAAGACAGAGCCAAAAGGTTAGTCTCTACAAGATAAGAAAGAAGAGAACCTTAACTACTCCTAAATATTGGTACAGAAGGCGCACACGGTATGTCACCTTTTATTGTTTTGGTTGTCATTGTTTTGTAAAGTTGTTTTGTTTGTACATCTTGCATTTGTCTTTTATTGTTGTATAATCATTCCATTGTTTAGTTGTATGTTTCACTGTGCTAAAAGATATGTTTGTCATTTATTGCAGTTTCTCACGGTGAATTTTCATCGGGAAAATAAAAGACTCCTTGTGAACATCATCAGTTGAGCCGTAGTCCATTCTGTACCAGAAGAGCACTTTAGGGGCAGTTACATAAGTGTTAAATTGAGCGGTAATTAAAAGCTCAACTATAATTTCATAATGGACGATTTACTTTTCGGGGAAGTGGGCCTGACCTTTGGGCAAGTAGAACATGACCTGTACTTGCCCGACCGGCAAGTGCCTCTGAGACCTTAGTGTCAACCCCTGCCATTGTTACACCAGCCAGTGTACAGGTACAAAAGAGTTCCTTCAGACAATGCAGCAGCATAACAACAGCAATAAAAATAACGTAGAAAGATTTAAGGAAAATAAAGAGTGCAAAAGAAGAGCAAAGAGAATAAAAAGAGCATCATCAAATGTACATGTGCATAAAGGTCTGGTATACACCAACAGCATTTTATTTTATTTTTTTTGGTAGCTGTTACCTAACTTTGTGTAAACAACTTCATTCTATGTGCAACATGTTCATATATTCAACTTGATTTGATTGATTGAAGATTTTATTGGAGGTTTGAATAGGAAAAGGTAGGCTACAGAACAGTAGGCTACTGTTCACAGGTACAAGGTCAACTAAAAGGATAAAAAAAGACAAGAAAGCTTTTGGCTTGTTTAATTGGGGCCCCTTTTACAACTACCGTAATACAACAACTTTGATTGATTGATTGATTGAAGAATTTATTAGAAGTTTGCAATAGAAAAAAGTACAGTTTCATGACAGTACAAATCACTGGTACAAGGTCAACTAAAAGGAGATCCTAGAAAGCCGAGGCTTATTTCCACAGGAACCACACTTTAAGTATCTCATATAACATTGAAAGACAGACGGATAGAACATAGTACTTTATCTAGGATAATATCAGTTTCAAAA